>NC_084796.1:52795063-53098093 GCF_963169125.1 Humulus lupulus | reverse complement strand
AATGAAATCCACCACTGTTTTTGAATTATCCGTTCTAGTTACAATAGCTTCTACCCATTTAGACATGTAATCCACTGCCAAAAGAATGTATTCATAGCCAAAAGAATATGGGAACGGTCCCATGAAATCCATGCCCCAAACATAAAAAATCTCATGAATTAAAATAGGACTTTGAGGCATTTGATCCTTGCCTGTTATGTTACCAACTCGTTGACTATGATCACATGCCTTACAATAAGCATAAGAATCTTTGAAAATTATGGACCAATAGAAACTACTATGGAATATCTTACGAGTTGTCCTCTTGGGTCCGAAGTGTCCACCACAAGCATACGCATGACAAAAAGCAATGATGGAACGAAATTTAGATTCAGGGACACGCCTTCGAATGATTTGATATGTGCAATGCTTCCAAAAATAAGGTTCGTCCCATATTTAGTGGCGAGCATCATGCTTCATTTTATTCCGTTGTGCTTGTGTGAGATCACTTGGTAACTCCTTTGAAACAAGGTAGTTGATAATGTCGGCATACCAAGGAATAACATCTTGCATGGCGAGGAGTTGCTTATCAGGAAATTTTTCATCCATGGGAAAATTATCTTCATCCCGAATAAGATGACTCAAGTGGTCTGCCACCAAATTCTCAGAACCCCTTCTTGTCTTTTATCTCTAAGTCAAACTCTTGAAGAAGTAGAATCCACCGAATCAGCCGAGGCTTGGCTTCTTTCTTTGCCAATAAATAGCAAAGAGCAGCATGGTCGGTATAAACAATCACTTTATGTAATGCCCTACTACCTAGGGACCATTACGTTGTGCATTTTAAACAGTGATAAACTCGCTAACCGAGCCATTTGGTTATAATTGTGTAACTAAGTATGATTAACGGTGTCGGGTTAAAAATTTTGGTTAAAGAAACAACGTTTCACTAAAACGTTTACTGTATACATAGGGATCCCAAAATTATATTTTAAAGGTTAATTACAATAAAATATTTACAGCCAACCGACCTAAGTGGAAAAATAGGGTTTATCCCTAGTTCCTCTTTAAACCCTCGGACGTGGCGGTCGAGCAGCCACATATGTACACATCGTCACCTAAGCTCTCACTACTACAAAAAAGGGCAATTGTGTCAGTCAAACGCATCAGTCAACGCAGTTGACTGACACTGTTGACCAAGAATTAGCATTTGTGGCAGTTGGACACTGCCACAAATGAAGGCCCAATTGCGTCATAACATACACTGACGCTGTTTAATGGGACTGTTTGCGTCAGTGGGGCACTGATGCAAACGGGTCGTTAACGGCGTTAGTGCCCCACTGACGATAACGGAGCGTTTGCGTCAGTGGGGCACTGACGCAACTGGGCCTCCATTATAAACCCTTCTTCGTCCCCAGCCGAGCCTCATTTCACTCAAACTATTTCAGACTGCGTTTTCTTCCCAAACCAGTGGCGCCCAACCGAAGTTCTCCACATTTAGGTACGTTTTTAGCCATTTTTTTCAATTTTAATGTTAAAATAATGATTTATATATGTTTATGAAACTTATATATAGTTCTTTTGGATTTTTTTGTATAGATTTTGTTTTTTGAAGATTATAGTTTGAAAACCCATAATCTTTATTGGTTTTTTGGGGTTTTCTACATCAAGAACCCACATTGCTCAATTACCACAAGTGTAATTTTATTAATTTTTATGATTTAAATATAATTTTTGTGAATTTTTTTTTTATAAATTGACTATATTTCGGATTTTTAATTTTTAGATTGTTTTATATTAATGATTATGAAATTTTTTTAGGTTTAAAGTTTGGATTTTTAATATTTTATTTCTTTAGAATTTTTTTATTATAATTTATTTATTTTTTATTAACTTGTTTTTAAAATTTAATTAAATTTCGAATTTACTATGTAAATGAGTATATATATAGATTAATGTATATATTTTGTATAAGTTTCATTTTATTAATTGTTTAGTTTGATTATTATTAGTAAATTTTTGTTTATATTTTGTTAACTTTTTTAAATTATTTTTAAATTTTGGGTTTAATTGGTTAAATAGGTATATATTAAAATTATTTATTTTTTTGAGTTATATTTTATTATTGATTTAGTTAGGATATTTATAGTCGATTTTTATTTATGTGAGTTGTTAACTTTTTTTAAAAAAAAAATTATTTCGGGTTTAAGTAAACAAATGAGTACATATAACAAATTATTTGTTTTCTTTAAGCATTTTATTCTTTATTTAGTTACAATATAGCTTTATGATATTTTTCTTTATATTTTGTTAACTTTTTTATTATTTTTTTGTATATTGTTATATTTGAGTAGGTATTTTGTTGACAACTTTGTTGGTGAGATCAAGCTTTGGAGGATTTTATATTAGAGGTAATGTTTTAAACCATAATGTATAATTAATATATTGAACTTAGTAGCATGTATGAATTATAAAATAGTGGAGATAGGATCTGGGACTGTGTGCTGCGGTGATATAAAGCAGTAATTGTGCATGTTTGATTGATTACTTGATTTGTTGTATTTATGTGATGAATATAGGTTTATTTAAATTTTGGGAAATATGATAGAAATATGGGAAATGCTGCCCAATTTTTTGTAAGATTTAGTAATTTGAGAATTATGCATGTTTGATTGATTAATTAGTTTGTTGTGTTCATGTGATGAATATATGTTTATTTATATTTTGGGAAATATGATAGAAATAGGGGAAATGCTGGTCAATTTTTTTTAGGATTTAGTAATTTGAGAAATTATGCATGTTTGATTGATTAGTTGGATATTTTAGAATGTAACAGATTAATTGTAAGTTGTGTCTTGGTTCGACACAAAATATAGCAGTAGAGGGGAAACTTATAAGTACCTATTGCACAGAAATACATAGCGTTCAACTGCCTCCTGGAAATTATCGTGTGAGAATTGAGGTAGCCATTCAAGAGAATGCTAGTTTACCATATCCGCTTACAATGGAAGGTTATACATTGGTTGGACAAGCAGTCGGGTACGATGTTGGATGGCCACAACATTGGGTTCTTACTAATCAACAAACGAAAGAGCCACTTGCGCCCTCTACTCAACAGCCAAGACAATCAAAGAAAAGAATAGAGCCATTGACACAGAAGCCTACAGAAGTGTCTATGCCAAGAATTGTTAAGTGTTTGGTGAAGTTTACTGATAAATGGAAAGCTGACCACGTGGTAGAAATTCCAATTGTAGAAAGGGTATTTGGATTCCAAACTACTGCTATGTTAGGGAAAGATGAGATCTTCCACTTTTGCAACTATGAGATGATCGGGCAGACTGAACTAACATTATATATGAGGTACAATGGTGTTTATAAACTTTTAGTTTATTTAGTGTAACTTGAAATTTAATAGTTTATTGACTTTTTTAATTATATGTAGCGTGCTCGATGATTTAGTGCAATCGAAGGGGTTGAACCACATGTACACTTTCATGCACCTTGCTTTAGTGTCCACTAATGCAGGAACCAATGAAATACGTGCTAAAAATCTTTTCGATCGGTTTCTACAGATGGAGCTAGAGACACAGTTTCTAATTTGTCCTTAGAACAACAAGTAAGTCAATTTAATTTTATATTTATACATTTTGTTTATTGATAAATATCTTACGCAAGTTTTTTTATTGTAGCTATCATTGGATGTTAATATTAATTCAGCCACATAGTCATTCGGTAGCTTTTTTGGATCCTGTAAACTCTCATTTTCGCACAGAAATCAAGGAGATAATTATCATGTAAGTTATACATATTACTTAATTAATTTATAATTTCATTTCAAACTCATAATTGGGTAAATATTAATATTTTGTGCAGGTCATTGGATCTATATGATACTCACCGAAGACAAAAAGAGTCAATCAATCTTAAAGTTTGTGTTCCTAAGGTAAGTAAATTATATTACTTATCGTATTAAAGCTTTTGGCATATTTTTATTATAATCACTTGCTAAATATAATACTTAAATTTGTATAACTATGTTGTAATAGTGTCGAAACCAAACTGGGCCAACCGAGTGTGGCTTTTACATTATGAAGTTTGCTAGAGAATTGATTTCACAACCTAGACCAAAGGCCTACTTGAAAAATGAGGTATTGTTTTACCTTTTAATTTTAATTTAATCTATTGTTCGTGATTTTATTTGGATGATTTCTAACTTATTATTTTTAATATTTTCTAATTAGTTTACGAATACGGCACCATATTCGGCTAACGAAATCAACGAGGTAGGGGAAGAGTGGGCTGGATTAGTTTTGGCGTGTCTTGCTTAGCAAATGAGCAAGTTGGTGAGGAAATTTTAGTTAAATGAGGTTTAATACTTAGAAATTTAGAACACAAGTCTCCCTATATACATAGATTAACATTGAAATCTGAATTACTTTTGTAGATTTGAACAGAAAAGTTAACTTTAGATAAATATTTAAAAAAATTATACAGTTGTTTTTCTGTTTCTGCTGCTATTTTTTCTGTTTCTGCTGCTTTTTTTTCTATTTCTGCTGCTATTTTTTTAATCAAAATAGGCTAGGGAAATTGGCATAAACATTTGCAATTTCCCTGGTTAATACTTTATGTGACAGTTCCCAACTGACGCAAAAAATACCCATTTTTAACATTTGCGGCAGTGCCCCACTGACGCAAACTCCAAGCATTTGCGTCAGATTTGTGACAGTGCCTTACTGATGCAAATGCCGGGCGTTTGCGTCAGTGGGGTACTGCCACAAATGCCAGATTTGTGACAGTGCCTAACTGACGCAAATGCTACTCTGGTTTGCATCATGGGCAATTGAGTCACATATTAAACTGACGCAAAAACTCAATTGTGGAAGTTATAAACTAACGCAAATTGCCTTTTTTGTTGTAGTGTCTCCAAATCAAGGATGGTCTAGCTTTCTCTTGCCTTTACCTGCACCACATAGCACCCGTGAGCCAAGGCTCAGCAAGAAAATTCAATATGCTCATGAATAGGTAATAACATGTCACTGAATCATAATAAGCATGCCTAGCAACAATATCCATATTCATGCATACAAGCAAGTCCAATTAAGTGGTTGTGGGCCCTGTCCTCCTGTATGGATGACTATCAAGTCAATCCTAAGTGAATATCAATAATGATTCTGATAATCATGCTGGGGCTTGTAGCCCAATCAGATAAGTGACTATGGAGTCATGAACTTGGGTTCCACACCCTAACCAGATAAGTGACTATGGAGTCACGAACTTGAACCAAATAAGTGACTATGGAGTCACGAACTTGAACCAGATAAGTGACAATGGAGTCATGCACTTGAATTAGATAGGTGACTATGGAGTCACGAACTTAAACCACATAAGTGACTATGGAGTCACGAACTTGAACCAGATAAGTGACTATGGAGTCACAAACTTAAACCAGATAAGTGACTATGAAGTCACAAACTTGGGATCTACACCCTAAGCCATGTGACATTACAGTCACCTGGGCCTTTTGGCTCTGGCTCTAAGTAACTAGCCTCTATATTAGACAAGCGCTTTTGTTTTCATCGAACTTAAGGTCGGTCATGCATTTCATACTTATGTTGATAATGCTTATGTCGATTAGATCTAATCTTTTCGGCCCTGCATTTATTACGCTTATGCCGCTCTTGATGCATAGGTCAATTCCATACGACCAGTGCTCAGTACTACTGCCAAACTTAACTAATGAGTCACAGCTTCACAGTCAATACTAACATCATTGCTGATTCTGACTATGGAGTAAGTTCCAGTCACAAGTAAGCAATGCAACCAGGCATATATCATATGTCAAATATCAAAATACAGGGCGTTCAGCTTGCTTACTCAACATTCACTAGCATAATTATGATCATGCACCTTTGCAGAGACTCAAGCTCTAATCAATCTCATATTCAACATTCATGCCATGCCCTAATCTCATGTATCTTATGCATCACATGCATCACATAATGGGTGCAATTTTCTTACCTTTAGTCCAAGCACAGGTTACCAATGAACGACCCTCGAGCACGATCCTATTTCCAAGCCCCTAGCGATAACCTAGTCACAACCATAAATGGTGTTTCAATGAGTTTCAAAACCCTATCCCGGGACCAATCTCGCACTCTCAGCACCTCCAGTCCCACCAAACAGGGTGGTGAAATCATCCCCAAACCCCTCAGATCAAAATCCCAAAAAGTACCAAAAATCCAAATTCTGAAGACTGTGTAGCACTACAGCACTACCTATTGGGCACTACAGCGCTATAGTCAGCACTTTAACCCCCAAATAGACAACCTATGCCAATGTTCTAGAAATGGCTATAGAAGTAGAAAGGCTTCAGGCAAATGTTAGTAAAGAGGAAGCTAGTAAACCTGAGCCTAAACAGCAGAGTCAACCTCAGAATGGTCGGAACAACAACCACAACAACCATCAGTCCAGCAACAATAGTAATGGTCAGAAGAGACGGCATCCTGACAACAAGCAGTCTGACAACGATAAAAGAGCACGGATGAACAATGGAGGTAGTAGGTTGGGTTATGTTGAATACCCGCAATGTGCTAAGTGCCAAAAGAAACATCCTGGTGAATGTCATACAAACACCAAGGCATGCTACAATTATGGTCAGGAAGGCCACCAAAAGAAAGAATGTCCCAAGCTCAAGCCAGAGGAGAGAAGGGATCACAAGATGGTTCCTGCCAGGGTCTTTTCCTTAACCCAAGAAGAAGCTAACGCTAGCAATAAAGTAGTCACAGGTCAGATTTCTATCCTCAATAAAGTATGATCAAAATTATTTGATTCGTATATCTCATTAGGAATGATAGAGAAATTAGACAAACCTTGTGAAAGATTTAGAACTAGGTTTGTAACAGAGTTGCCTTCATGCGAAGTAGTCCTATCATCACAGATAGTATGAGGCGTACCGATCAAAATTGAGGACGTAGAACTAGAAGGAGACCTGATAGAACTAGAGATCAAAGACTTCAACGTGATACTAGGAATGAATTGGCTAGCAAGGCATGGTGCAACCATCGACTGCAAACGCAAGAAAGTGACGTTCGAGACTTCTGACAGTCAGAGACTATGCTATATGGGAAAAGTTTCAGGACTACGCACACTGCTTATTTCATCTCTCAAAGCTCAGAGGATGATAGAAAAAGGATCTCAAGCATTCTTAGCCAGCATCACGAATGTGGTAAAGGAAACACCACTAAAAGTTGGAGACGTCTGCATTGTAAAAGAATTCACAGAAGTATTTCCTGACGACTTACCAGGGTTGCCGCCGACTCGGGAAATTGACTTCACAATCGAGCTAGTACCGGACACCGAGCCTATCTCAAAGGCACCATACCGAATGGCACCTACTGAACTCAAGGAATTAAAGACGCAGTTGCAAGAACTTAGACTTGGGTTTCAATAGACAGAGCCATTTGCCATGGGGAGCACCAGTTTTATTTGTGAAGAAGAAGGACAGAAGCATGCGGATGTGTATAGATTACCGTGAGCTGAACAAGGTAACAATTAAGAATAAGTACCCGCTACCCTAGATTGGCGACTTGTTTGATCAACTCTGAGGCGCGACCGTGTTTTCAAAGATTGATCTACGATCCGGGTATCATCAGCTCAAGGTACGGGAAGAGGATATTTCTAAGACAGCTTTTAGAACTCGTTATGGGCATACGATTTTCTAGTTATGTCTTTTGGTCTTACCAACGCTCCAGCCGCATTCATGGATTTAATGAATAGGGTCTTCAAGGATTATTTGGACAAATTTTTCGTAGTGTTCATTGACAATATCTTGGTGTACTCAAAGGACGAAGTCGAGCACGAGGAGCATTTAAGGTTGATCTTGTTGCGATTGAAAGAGCATCAACTTTACGCCAAGTTCAAGAAGTGTGAATTTTGGCTTTCACAAGTAGCATTCCTCGGGGACATAGTATCCAAGGAAGGAGTTGTTGTATACCCATCTAAGGTAAAGGCTGTGAAGGATTAGCTAAGACCAAAGAATGTGTCTGAGGTAAGAAGTTTTCTGGGACTAGCATGTTATTATCAAAGGTTTGTAGAGGGCTTTTCTAAGATAGACACTCCGCTCACCAACTGAATTGGAAGCAGCAAAGATTCAACTGGACTGATAAGTGTGAAGAAAGTTTCTAGTTGCTTAAGGATAAGCTATGCTCAGCACCAGTATTTTGTGTATCGACACCCAATGACAAGTTTGTAGTCTACTATGATGCGTCGAAGCAAGGTTTGGGTTGTGTGCTGATGCAGAACGACAAGGTAATAGCCTACGCCTCAAGGCAGCTGAAGGAGTATGAGCAACACTATCCAACACACGATATGGAGTTGGCAGCGGCGGTCTTTGTGTTGAAAATCTGGCGCCATTATCTTTATGGAGAGTGGTGTGAGATTTATACAGACCACAAAAGCTTAAAGTATTTCTTCACAAAAAAGGTGCTTAACATGAGGCAGTGCAGGTGGTTAGAATTAGTAAAGGATTATGACTGTGAAATCCTATACCACCCGGGAAAGGCAAACATAGTTGCTGATGCGCTAAGTAGAAAGAGTTATGGAAGTGTAGCAGCGTTAGCTGGAATAGAAAAGTTGCTACAGCAGGAGCTCATCAATGTCAGAATAGAAGTAGTGATTGGTAAACTGACTAACTTTTCCATTCAGTCAAGTCTGTTAGAAGATATACAAATTGGGCAAGGGCATGATGACACATTAGTAGCACATATGGATGCAGTTAAGGAAGGCAAGGCCACATATTTCTTGATCTCAAACAGGGGTTTTTGAGATATAAGGATCGGGTATGCCTGCCAAATGATGAAGGGATTAAGATGAAGATTTTAGAAGAAGCGCACAATACCCCATACTCAGTTCACCCAGGGTCGACTAAGATGGCTCACGACCTTAAGGCGTTATATTGGTGGCCAGGAATGAAGAAAGATATAGCAAAGTATGTCTCTAAATGCTTAGTATGCCAGCAAGTGAAAGCAGAACATCAGCGCCCTGCAAGCTTATTGCAACCACTTAGTATTCCAAAATGGAAGTGGGACGACATAGCCATGGATTTTGTGACGGGATTGCCACGAACAAATAAGCAGCACGACTCAGCTTGGGTAGTAGTAGATAGACTAACCAAGTCAGCTCATTTCCTGCCTGTTAAGAGTACGTATACAACAGATCAGTATGCAGACATTTATGTTCCAAAAATAGTAAGACTACATTGAATCCCTAAGACCATAGTGTCTGATAGAGTATCGGTGTTTACATCGAGATTTTGGGGAAGCTTGCAGCAAGCCATGGGTACAAAGTTAAGTCTTAGTACAACATTTCATCCTCTGACCGATGGTCAGTCCGAGCGTACCATACAGATTTTAGAGGATATGTTGCGTGCTTGTGTACTTGATTTCGAAGGATCATGGAGTAAGTATTTGCCACTGATAGAATTCTCCTACAATAATAGCTACCAGTCAACAGTTGGGATGGCACCCTACGAGCTACTTTATGGAAGAAGGTGTTTATCGTCGTTACATTGGGACGAGGTAGGAGAAAGGCAACTTCTTGTACCCAAAGCAGTTAGAGAAGCTCAGGATGTAGTAGCGCTGATTAGAAAATGTATGCTCGCTGCTCAGAGCTGTCAGAAAAGTTATGCGAATGCCAAGCAGCGTGGTGTGGAATTCAAGGTCGAAGATAAGGTCTTCTTAAAGATATCTCCTATGAAAGGTGTGAAGCGGTTTGGGAAGAAAGGCAAGCTTAGTCCCCGGTTTATAGGTCCTTTTGAGATATTGGACAAAATGGGAGCAGTTGCATATAGATTAGCCTAACTGCCAGCTGTAGCAAATAGCCACAATGTGTTCCACATCTCAATGCTGCGTAGATATGTGTCAGACCCATCTCATGTCCTCAAGTATGGTATGATAGCACTTCAGAAAGACTTGAGTTACGAGGAACGGCCAGATAGCATCCTAGATATAGGAATGAAGGAATTACGATCTAAGAGTGTTCTGATAGTCAAAGTCCTATGGACTAATAGTTCTGAGCGGGAGGCAACGTGGGAGTTGGAGGAGGACATGTTAGCCCGATATCCGGAATTGTTTGGTAAGTAAATTTCGAGGACGAAATTCTTTGTAGTAGAGGAGAATTGTAGAGTCCCAGAATTTTTACTTAGCCTAGTTAGATAGTGGTAGTAGTAGTAGTTAGTATTAGTTAGTAGTATGATAGTTACCGTGGATTTTGGTTCAAGTCAGGACTTAGTTGGAAACTCATATCAACAGTTATGGATTTTATAAGTTTAACCTATAGTTTGAGAATATTAATTATAACATAAGGTTTGATTAATATTGCTGGTCCTAGATATATTATTTATTATAACCTAAGGTTTAGATAGAGCCATTAAGAGCATGACACTTGTCATAATCATGATTATTAAGGAATGAAGTATTTTGATGAATACTTTTATTAAAAGAAAGATCTAGAAGCTCTAGAACCTTCCAGCAGCTGTTAAGATCGTATTATAACTCAGTCAAAGCTGTTTATCCAATTCAAATTATGTTGAAAAAGTGAAAATACATGTTTAATATATCTATGTATGCCGATATATCACAGCATAGGGGCCGACATATCGCCTATGGAAGATACGAAAAACACGTCGACTTTGCACGAACGATCGAACAAACCTCTGGAATACTGGGGGAGGTGATATATCGCCTAGGGTGGGTGATATATCGGTTCCATGGGTATATTTTTGGAAGTTTGACTTTTTGAATTTTAAAAATACCCTTAACCACTTAAGACCTGCCTTTGAACGATTTTTACCGAGTTCTGGGCGTCAGTTGAACGAAAATTCAAATCTTTTTCATTTTATAATCATTTATTTATTCAAATTAAAAGGAGTTAGTTTCACTCCTTTAACTCTATAAATAGGACCTAGTGCTCAGCCATTTTCTCTATTCTTCAAGCATTTGATCAGAGCATCCAAGGTGCTAGTGTGACTATAGAGAGATACGCTTGGGTTTTGGGTTAAAGCTTTATTATTCTAAGCGTTTATAAACACTTGGGAAGTGAGAAATAGTGTGATTTCGGTATTGAGGTTTAGACCAATCCATAAGGTCATTCAAGGTATTTCTATTCCTTAAGTTCAGTTCTATATAATTCTTTAGTTTTCTTTAGTTTCTTTTATTCAGATCCTAACTCTTGTTATTGATTCTTGATTAGGTGTTTATGTTCTTACAACTTAAGGTCTTTCTTGGTAAGTTTCTTCTTGATGGTTTAGTTCCCATATTCATCTTTATTCTTAAAGATTCTCACCCTTTTCTACTGTTGGTTTATATGAGTTTCTAAATCTCGTTCTTGTTCCCAAATATCCCGGCTTTTGGTAAGGAAAATAGGATAGATTTGATATGCTTATATGTTATGTTTATGTTATAATATGTTTATGTTATGATATGTTATGTTATGTTATGATATATTTGAATAAGTCTTGTAGTCCTTGGGGCTTATAGTTGCTTAGCTAGCAAACCTCAACGCTTTTATATCGCTTGAGGCTTATAGTTGCTTAGCTAGCAAACCCCAATGTTTTTATGTTGCTTGATAGCAAACCCCAAGATTACCATGATCATGGGTTAGAGTTGTGATATATGCTTTATAGTATATGTTTATGATATAGTCTTATGTTTATGATTTATGTATATGTTGTTAGTAGATTTTCCTTGCTGGGCATTAGGCTCACTCCTTTATTTTTAGTATGATGCAAGAAAATAGATATGGAGGCGGAAGGATTCTTGGTGGCTTTTCTTGTGTGTTAAGGATGAATGGATTGAGTAGGCTGCGTGTCGATCGAGGATGGCGTTTATTTTAGTCTTTTGAATTATGTTTCTTTTGTAATTCTGCATTTAGTTTTTGAACAATTGATTTAAAGCTATGTTTTTATGTTTTATTAAACAATGGGTACCCATACCACATTTTATATTGTAATTTGCACAATATTTATTTTGGAGTTTTAATAAAGTTATGATTATTTCTTATGTATGTTTTCTTCAAAGTAGTAGCTATGTCTAATAGTTTTAATGGTCCAAAGTCTTAGAAATAGTTGGGTCATTACATGATCTCACTTCTTTCACACTAGTCGGAGGTGGTAGAGAACGAATTATATCAATCTTTTCCTTATCAACCTCTACTCCCTTGACTGAAATCACATGACCCAAAACTACACCTTGGTTTACCATAAAATGGCATTTTTCCCAATTAAGCACAAGGTTAGTTTCAATACATCGCTGGAGTACAAAAGCTAGATTATGAAGGCATCAATCAAATGAGTCATCATAAACACTAAAATAATCCATAAAAACGTCAATGATGTTTTCAATATATTCTGAAAAAATGCTCATCATACATCGCTAAAAAGTGGCAGGAGCATTACATAAACCAAATGGCATACGTCGGAAAGCGAATGTACCAAAAGGGCATGTGAAGGTTGTCTTCTCTTGATCTTTAGGAGTAATAAAAATTTGATTATATCCCAAATAACCGTCAAGAAAACAATAATAAGGATGACATGTTAACCTCTCAAGCATCTGATCAATGAAAGGTAATGGAAAGTGATCTTTACGAGTTGTCGTATTCAACTTGCGGTAGTCAATACAAACTTGCCACCCGGTTTGCATTCTTTTTGGAACCAACTTGTTTTCTTCATTCTTTACCACTGTGATTCCAAACTTCTTTGGCACTACCTAAACTGGACCCATTAACTTTCTGAAATTGGGTAAATAATACCCACACTAAGGAGCTTCAGTATCTCCTTTTTCACAACCTCCATCATAGGTGGATTTAATCTTTGTTTTGCCTCACGTGTTGGTTTAGACCCTTCTTCAAGTAAAATTCGGTGCATGCACATAGAAGGGCTAATCTTAATATCATCAATAGACCACCCAATGGCTGTTTTATATTCTTGAAGTACTCTTCTCAATTTTTCTTCTTGAACTTGGTTAAGATTTCTTGCAATTATAATTGGAAGTGTCTCATTCTTCCCCAAGTAAACATATATGAGATGCTCTAGAAGTGGCTTCAATTCAAGTGTAGGAGCTTGAACAATTGATGGCTGCAATTTCTCATTAGAAATTGGTAAATCCATAAATGCAACCTTCTTAAAAGTCTTGTCAAAACCACTATTGAGTGTGGTTATGACATCCATGATCTCATCAGAAAAATCTTCATCGGTCAACACAAGATGCTCTCTTAACGCAACCTCCAAATAGTCTTCATTAAGCAAATCTAAGACTCGTTGAGAAAATATATCCAAGACATCAAGATAGTAAACAACATGTACATCACTTGGATACCTCATAGCCTCAAAAATATTGAATCAAATTGTCTCCCATCAAATTCCATGGTCAATGTACTATCATGCACATCAAACTTGGTTCCTGCAGTTTTCATGAATGGTCTTCACAACAAAATTGGAGTGGAGCATGGAATGGATTCATCTTACATATCAAGAATATAGATATCTACTAGAAACACCAATTCATTCACTTGATCTAAAACATCTTCTATTACACCCTGGGATAAGCATTCAACCAATCAACAAGTTGAATAATCACCCATGTTTCTTCAAGTGGACTGAGATTCAATGAAGCATAAATGGAGAATGACATGACATTTATAGAGGCTCCCAAATCCAACATACAACTCTCAATGCTTTTATTTCCAATAGTGAAAGGGATTGTAAAAGTACTAGAATCCTTACACTTTGGCGGAAGCTTCTTTTGAAGAATTGCAGAAACATTCTCCCCCACACTAACTTTTTCATTACCCCTTAACTTACGCTTATTAGTACACAATTCTTTCAAAAACTTAGCATAACGCGACACTTGTTTAATAGCGTCAAGAAGAGGAATATTCACTTCTACCTTGTGGAATGTATCAAGAATTTCTTTGTCAACATCTTCCTTTTTTGTCTTCTTCAGTATGCTTGGAAAGGAGGTGGGGTGACAAAAGTAGGCTTAGAGGTAGGTTGTGTAGGGTTGGTTGGCTTTGGAGGAATATCTGCATCAACCGAGCAATCAACTTGTGGCTTGGATGACAAATTACTAGGCATTGGAGGACTAGGTGGATCATATTGCTTCCCGCTTCTCAAAGTTATTGCACTAGCATTCTCCTTGGGAATCATATTAGGTTGTGAAGACAATTTATTAGACAGATGAGCTTACTGTTAGGAATTTATGCCCTAATTAAAACTCAATTTCTTTGTAATCTCATTTATTATCAATAAAATAATATAAATTATTTTTTGACTTGGTCAATCACTCTGCTCACATGTTTTATTTTCATGATTATTTGTTTAATATAAACTTCTATTAAATCCCAAGCATATACCTAATTGTATTTATAGTGACGTAATCACAGTGGAATATAAATATGATTATATGTTCAAAATAAGTTAGTCATAAGATTAGTCAGTGCTCAAGATTTGCACCGACTTGCCAATCTACGATATGATCTACTTACACATTGTAGTGTTATGTTATTTCCAGAACATTAGCAAAGTAGATAATATCGGATGTACTTGTTACATCGGATTGGACCGATATTGACAGTTGATATGATAAGTAAACATACAGTTATTATCTATTCTAGTCATATCATATAGTTGACCATAGGTCAATTCAATCTCAATTCTGAGTGGTTAGTATTCTAACTGATTTTATTATTTGAGTTCTTTGACTTGTTCATTACCAGCTTACCCTACGTACTAGCCCATACTTACTTCTTGGGAACTGGGTAGTATAATTGAGTGGGAGTGTTAATCATAGATATGAACATCTATAGCTTTTGATGAAGATGTGAAATGATGGTTTCCTTTTAGTTTGGTTCAAGGTGTTAAATGATAGAGATCTCATTTCAGTAATTAATATTAGCTTACTGAAATATCATTTACAAGGAACTAAGTGTTTTAAGGATAAAATACAATGAGGGGTAAAACAATATTTTAGTCCCATCTCATTGTAGACCGTCTATAGAGGATTCAGTGACAATTATGGTTGTAACAATGGATAATTAATAACATATCTATATTTCTTAAAGAGCGTTCTATGAATTCAAGAGTGTAATTCCGAGACTTTAGTGGAGTCACGAGAAATTAATAAGTTAGTAAATTTATTTGTTAGATTTATGATAACTTATTGGACCTTGATTTCATATGTCCATGGTCCCCACTGTACCTTGGATAAAATCATCTAGATAGCCACAATTAATTGATTTAATTATCAATTAGAATTATCAAAGTTGACCATGTCAATTTTGGATAGTTTCACATAGTTGTGTAATTTTGAGAAGAAAAGAGAAATTATGGCAGATTTATTAATTGAGATAAATTAGTATCTAAATTAATAAATAAGTTTAAATCAAGATTCAAATTATAAATAATTAATTTGATAAAGGATTTAAATAATTATTTAATTAATTAAATCAATAGAAAATAATACAGACCTTGATTTTAAGTCCAATGGGCTTATAATCAAATGGGAAATATCACGAGCCTAAATCCCATGATAATTTTGACCTAGGGCTTCAAATTGGCAATTATTTTATTGATTTTTTAATTAAATAAATGACCTAATTGAGTCTATAGAAGGAACGTTAAGAGAGAAGTCAAAACATAAGTTCAGATTTCTGAAACACTGGTTTTCTGATAGGTTTTAGATTCTCTCTAAACATAAGTCATTTTCTAAGCCTCATTGTTCTTTTCTCTTCTTCTCTCTGTATCTATCTCATGTGTTGAGAATCGCCCACCCTAGTCTAGGTGATTCTAAGGATACTTTGGAAGATTGTGAACAAAATTGAATATCGGTTCAGTTTTTTGGTAATACTCTGGGACAGAACGGATACAAGGGTTAGAGAACCTGAAGGAATGACTCATTCATTCTGCTACGTATAATGCAAATATTGTTATCATTATTTTTCTTTGAATTTAATTTTCGAAACATGTTCTAGGTTATCTCATATTAATTTGTTTAATATTAGATCTACATGAAAATAAATAAAGATCCTGTATAAGTTTTCCTAACAACTGGCCTCAGTGCCTTTCATAATCTTTATTTTCATGCATGAACATGTTAAAAAATTGAAGTATTTGATATGTTTGAATAATTGGATGGATTTTCATGTTTTTATGAAGCATATTGATTTTATGTGATTATTAGCAATGTTTAGGTTATTTTGTTGTGTTTTCTATGCCATTAACTTTTATATATGCTTTATTTTGTGTAAAACATGGTAAAATTTAATTAGAAAACGTTTTTTATTTGAAAAATTGCACACAAAAAAATTTCGAAAAACTTTTGGCCTAGCTGCCCATGCGTGCGCACACGCCTGCACGCACCCACGCGCACACGCGGAAGAAAATTGAAGATCAGTTCAGTTTCTTGGTAATACTCTGTGATAGAAAGGATCCAAGGGTTAGAGAGACTAAGGAATGACTCATTCATTCCGCTACGTATAATGTAAGTATTCTTATCATTAATGTAAGTATACTCATTCACCTAGATTTTTTTAAATTAAAGAAAATAAAAATTGTGAAAACTAATTATTTATAATCAAAGCCAAAAATATCAGATTTGCTTTATCATTTAAAATTATTTTTTAAAATAATATATTTTTGTTGGTTGAGATTCAAATAATTAGATATTTTCTACAAAGATTCAAATTTAAAAATAGACTAACAACTTAATTTTAAATATTTTAATATATTAAAATATTAGAATTAAGATATCAGATATTTAAGATACTTTCTTTTAAATACTTGATATTTTTATTAAATCATCATTTGAAAATATAAATATCTGTTTATTCTATAGTTTTTAATATTTAAATTGTTTTAAATTTTAAATTTATTAGTTAGATAATTTTATGGATATTTGAATTTGTTTAACTATTTTGAGATATTTTAGGATTGTTATAACTATTAATATTTTATTTTTTAAAAAAATAGTTAAAATATTAGCTTATTGTTGTAACAACACAAGATATTTTTGAAAAATAATTAAGATATTGATTTTAAAATTTATAATTGGTTAAATTTTGAAAAATATCATTTTTTTCAACCAATTAATAAAATATATTTTTTTAATAAATGGGATTTAAATTAACTTTGGTTAATTGTTGATAAATCCTATTTAAATTAAATTAATATTTTTTTTCAAACTAACCTAAAACCAAGTTGATTGTTGATAAATGAAATTGAAATTAACTTTTGTTAATTGTTGATAAATTTCATTTAAATTGACTTATTTTTGTAAAAAATTAATTAATTAGAAAATTTTGTTAAATTCTAGATAATTAATTGTGATATTTTTGCAAATAAAATAAATTGTGGTATTGTTGCATAAATTCATAGAATTGCTCATATAGTAATATAATTAGCCTCATCCAATTATAACATGTTTCTTTGCACTATATGTGGTATTTTTGCAATTGGTCTTAGGTGCATATAGTGGTTCATATGTTTGCTAGATATATGAATTTTTCGCCAAAAAAAATAATCATAAAATTATAGGTTTTATTTGGGCCCATTAGAAAATGTAAAGTTTAAATTCCTCTCTTGTGGGTGACTCCACTTGTGAAGGCCCATTTTCTTTACATGACTACAGTGGGCCTAATCAATTAATAACAATTAATAAAACGAAGGTTTAAATTCTTGCCTTTTGAACCTTGTATGGAAGTATGGGGCCTTTGTAGTGGGAACGACATACTGGACTCAACCCTTCTCCATACAAGCCCAATTGTTAAGGCCCATTTACTTGAGTTGGACTTAATTGTATAGGTTCATTATATTAGTTAAACATAAATATTGATTTATTGATTTTATTAATTTTATTAATTTTTTAATCAAATAAATGACCTAATTGAGTATATAAAAGGAATGTTAAGAGAGAAGTCAAAACATAAGTTCAGATTTCTGAAACACTGGTTTTCTGATAGGTTTTAGATTCTCTTCTTCTCTCTGTATCTATCTCATGTGTTGAGAATCGCCCACCCTAGTCTAGGTGATTCTAAGAATACTTTTATATACTCAATTATCCCTTTTTTGTTTCAATGGAAGGGGAGACAATCAAGATCATGAACCAAGACCTAGTGAGATTGGATAGGTTTGATGGATCCAATTTTACTAGGTGGCAAGACAAGGTGAGGTTTCTTTTAACCACTCTTAAAATCGCCTACATCCTTGAGTCATCCTTGGCACCTCTAGCTGAGCCATCCGACAAAGACACTCCCGAGGAGGTGGAGAATAGAAGGAAGAGGGAGGAGGACAATCTTCTTTGTAGGGGTCATATCCTCAACGCCCTATCCGATAGGCTCTATGACCTCTACACCGAGACCAAATCGGCCAAGGAGATATGGGATGCACTTGAGAAAAAGTTTAAGGCGGAAGAGGAAGGTACCAAAAAGTTTTTGATATCTCAATACTTCAATTTCAAATTTTTTGGTGATAAACCTATTCTTCCTCAAATTCATGAATTGCAAATTATTGTTAATAAATTGAAAGTGTTAAAGATTGAGCTTCCCGAGGCCTTTCAAGTTGGTGCTATAGTGGCTAAATTACCACCAACTTGGAAGAGCTATAGGAAAAGAATCCTTCATAAAAATGAGGATTATTCTTTGGAGGAGATCCAAAAGCATATTCGAATCGAAGAGGAATCGATATGTAGAGATAAACTTGTGGAGGGGTCTAATGGAGAGACTTCCAAAGCAAATGCGTTGTCACAACCAAAACATCCCAAAAACAAAGGGAAAAAGGGTAATGAGAAACCTTTGGGTCCAAAAATCAACCCAAACAAGTTTAAGGGCGAGAAAGGTCCTTGCTTTGTGTGTGGGAAAAGGGTCACTATGCTAGAGAGTGTAGGCATAGAAAAGACCAACAAGGACCTAAGGTGAACGCAACTCAAGAGGAAAACATAGTTGCTACCCTTAGTGAGGTGAATGTGGTCAAAGGCAAGGTGAAAGGATGGTGGTATGATACATGTGCCACCGTCCATGTCACCTATGACAAATCATTGTTCAAGACCTTTGAAGAGTCAAAGGGCAACCATGAGATACAAATGGGCAATGAGGTCAAATCCAAGGTACTTGGCAAAAGTACTATTGATGTCTACTTCACCTCCGGCAAGAAAGTTACATTAGTGAATGTACTTTATGTTCCCGAAATGAGTAGAAACTTGGTAAGTGGTGATTTGCTTGGCAAGCCCGGCATTAAAGCTGTTTTTGAGTCCGGTAAACTTATACTTACCAAATCAAATGTATTCTTGGGAAAAGGGTACTATTGTGAGGGAATGGTTAAATTGTGCACCAATGATGTAACTTTCAATGTTATCAATAAAAATGCTAATTCCGCCTATATTGTTGAGTATGATTCTTTTTTTTTTTTTTTGTCGCATCTTAGACTATCGCATATAGGTTTTTCAACCATGAAAAGAGTAGTAAAATGTGGTATGATTGCATGCAATATTAAAAACTATGGTAAATGTGAAACATGTGTTAAGGCAAAAATGATTAAGAAACCATTTCCTAGTGTAGAAAGATCATCTAATTTACTAGATTTAATCCATAGTGATCTTTGTGAATTAAATGGTGTTTTAACTAGAGGTGGTAAAATGTATTTTCTTACTTTTATAGATGATTTTAGTAGATATACCTATGTGTTTCATTTAAAGCATAAAGATGAAACTTTTGATGCTTTTAAATTGTATAAATTAGAAGTTGAAAATCAACTAAATAAAAAGATTAAGGTGCTAAGAAGTGATAGAGGAGGAGAGTACTTCTCTAATGAATTCAATATATTTTGTGAAGAAAATGGTATAATTCATGAGTGCACTGCACCTTATACACCACAACACAATGGTGTTGCCGAAAGGAAAAATAGGATTTATCTAGAGATGATAAATTCTATGTTGGTGTTTTCTAAGTTGAACTTCAACTTATGGGGTGAAGCGCTTTTAATCGCTTGTCACATTCTTAATCGAATACCGATGAAGAAAAATGAGATATCTCCATATGAGTTATGGAAAGGAAGAAAACCCAACATAGGGTACTTCAAAGTGTGGCGGTGTCTTGCATATTGCAAGAAAAACGAACCTAATAGAACAAAGTTAGGTTCAAGAGCCATAAAGTGTGCTTTTGTTGGTTATGCCAAAAATAGTAAAGCTTATAGGCTATTAGACTTAGAGTCTAATATTATGATTGAATCTAGAGAAGTTGAATTCTTTGAGAATATGTTATGTGGCAACAATTCTCAAGCTTCAACATCTCTAAAGGAGAATTTGTTATATGAGAGCAATTCTCAAGCTTCTACATCCAAAGTTGATTCTCAAGAGGAGAATTCTCAAAAGGATGTAAAGCAACCCCTTGAACCTAGAAGAAGTCAAAGGCTTAAAAATCATAAAAGTCTAGTAGTGGATGAGATAGATTCTCAACGAATTTCATTCTACATGGTAGAAGAAAATTGAGAGGAAGTCATTAGGAAAATTCCTATTGTACTTCTCGTTGAGGATGATCCTAAGACTTATAGAGAAGCTATGAAATCGAGAGATAGTGCATTTTGGAAAGAAGCCATCAATGATGAGATGGATTCCATTCTTTCCAATAACACTTGGGAATTGGTAGATCTCCCACCGGGGTCTAAGCCAATTGGGTGTAAGTGGGTATTTAGGAGAAAATACCACACTGACGGCACTATCCAAACCTTTAAAGCTAGATTAGTAGCTAAAGGGTTTAGGCAAAAAGAGGGTGTCGATTATTTCGATACCTATGCGCCTGTTGCAAGAACAACTTCTATAAAAAATTTGTTCGCTTTAGCTTCTATACACAACTTGTATGTTCATCAAATGGATGTCAAAACAACATTCCTTAATGGTGACCTCAATGAGGAGGTTTATATGGAACAACCCGAAGGGTTTGTCCTACCAAAATATGAACATAAAGTTTGTAGACTTGTAAAATCCTTATATGGATTGAAACAAGCTCCTAAGCAATGGCATGAGAAATTTGATCAAGCTATCATGTCTAACGGGTTTAGACATAACAATGGAGACAAGTGTTTGTATTCCAAAACTTGTAAGGGATATGTGATCATTGTTTGCTTATATGTGGATGACATGCTTATTCTAAGTAATAGCATGAAAGGGATAGAAGAAACGAAGAGGTTTCTATCATCAACCTTCATGATGAAAGATCTTGGAGATGTTGATACCATACTCAATATCAAAGTAAAGGAACATAGTGAGGGTTTTGCGCTAGGGCAAGCCCACTACGTTGAGAAAGTATTGAACAAATTTAACCATCTCAAGGTTAAAGATGCCAATACTCCATTCGATCATAGTGTAAAACTAGAGAAGAATGAAGGAAGAGCGGTGGCTCAATTGGAGTACGCTAGTGCTATAGGGAGTCTAATGTACGCTGCCCACTGTACTAGACTTGATATAGCATTTGCGATAAGTAAACTTAGTAGGTTTACAAGTAATCCAAGTGTGGATCACTGGAAGGAAATTGGAAGAGTCCTAGGTTATCTCAAGAAAACCAAAGGACTAAGCCGTCACTACTCCAAATTTCCTTCGATATTAGAAGGATATACAGATGCAAGTTGGATATCCAATCTTGGGGACAACTTTTCCACAACTGGTTGGGTATTTACACTTGGTGGAGGTGCAATTTCTTGGGGTTCTAAGAAACAAACCTGTATATCTCATTCCACTATGGAAGCAGAGTTCATAGCTCTAGCTACTACCGGCAAAGAGGCCGAATGGTTAAGGGATCTATTGATAGAGATTCCCCTAATCAAAGATAATGTATCTACTATATCGATACATTGTGATAGCCAAGCGACATTGGCTAGAGCATACAGTGGAGTGTATAATGGGAAGTCTAGACACATTAGTCTAAGACATGGATATGTAAGAGAATTAATTCAAAGAGGAGTCATCTCAATATCCTATGTGAGAACAAGTGAAAATCTGGCGGATCCTTTCACTGAGCCACTAACGAGGGATTTAGTGGCTGCATCATCTCGAGGGATGGGACTTAAACTCCCTAAAGAGATTCACGATTGATGGTAACCTATCTTAACACTAGTTATTCAACTAGTGTTAGGTTCAATAGGTAACAACAAGTCAATCAAGTGAATATTAGTTGTACTCAAAACAAGTCCCATCTGAGATATTGAGTACTTGTGTATTACCAGGTGGAGGGTTAAAACCGAAAGGTTTTTTAATAGAATTCAGTCTTGTAAAGACAAGTATTTTTTGTAACAAAATACTATAACAATTCTACCTATATGGACCTAGGGGTGGTGCCGCCTCTCATGAGAATTGGGAGTATTCTCAAGAACGTCCATGAATGGAAAGTGGACATGGCCATTAATGGTGCAAAGCGAGACATAGAGGTCTCAAGTGAACATCGCAAAGGTGTGTGTTATCACCGATTTGTCATCATGAAAAGATGGCTCAATGCCTAATGCAACCTAATTTTCGACAAATTTTGTGATAATTACACTATAGTAAAGTTCAAGTTGAAAAACACTTTGCTTTATGCACTAATGCAATGACTCCTATGAGAGAGAATTCTTATTTAATCAAGTGGGGGATATGTTATATTTCAAAATATAATGATTGATTAAATAAGTGTTACAATAGATAAACTATTTAATCTAGTGGGGGAATGTTATATTATTTTATAATATAATGTAATATTATATTATATTATAATATAATGTTTTAGATTAAATAAATGTGACAAAGTGTGTCACATATTGTAACATATAATAGAGAGTTGCAATATTTAGATATATGAGATATGTCCAAATAATGTAACATATTTGGTGTTACAAATTTGTAACTTCCAAATATTACCCTTTATTGTGTAAAATTGTTGTTACACAATATTGAGATGAATTTCATAAAGCCTTATGTGATATGGCTGTTAGAGATATGATTTTAACCCCAATAATGTGTTTTGGGAGTTACAAAATCATTTGGGAGGGTTTGGAACCGTTTGGAAAAACAGCACATTTTTAAGTGCAGAAATTGGTCGGTGGCCGCGGCCACTGAATGTTGGTGGCCACGGCCTGTGGGACAGAGACCAGTGGCTGCGGCCACTAATGTCTCTGGCCGCAGCCACAGGCCAAAAAACTGACCAATTTTCAGTGTTTTCAATCTTTGTTGAACGGCTCAACAAACCCAAATAACCCCCAAATCTCTTTTTTAATTCCATATTAATCCAATTAAACATTGGTAACAGCCATGGGGGTTGGTGGAATTTGAAATTCAAAGGGTGTCTCTAAACTCTATAAATAGGAGCCTATAGCTCACTTGTAAGATACAACATTTCTATCCATTAGAGCACTTGGCTAGAAACACCTTGAGGCTTGATAATTCCAGAAAGCTTTTCCAATATCTGAGAGAGATCCCTTAGTGCTTGAGTTAGGGGGAAATAAGCTTTTGGACAAAGGTTTTAAACCTTGTTCAAGTTGGTGATCCCCAACCCTCTTCACTTAGGTTGTGTAAGTGAGAGTTTCTTGCATTTCTGTTCTTCTTTCTATTGTATTGTTTTCTTCTTATTCTCTTGTTCTTTTACTTGTATTTCTTGTTCAAGAGTTGTAATCTTTTCTTTACTTTTGTTTCAAACACCTTACTTTATTTGTAACATTTTTCTTAGAGTTGTATTTTACTATTCTCTTCTTTTTCATCATCTTCTTCATTTCCTTTTTTTATTTGTATTTTCAGTTATTGAGTTGTAACACTTTATTTAATCAATCCTTGTCTATTGTAATATTTTGCATAGAGTTGTAACATATTATTATCATTTCCATTGAGGCAAAACAATTTTTCCTAACACTGTTGACCAAGCTGATTAGCATTAGAAGTGCTCACTTAATTAACTGATTTGGGTGGTGGATTAGGATCTTGGAGAATGCAAAACTGTTGTGAGTTGATAGCCATATTAGAAATCAAACTCCTGGCTGCAGTAGGAGTCTTATCCACTAGTGCTCCCCCACTGGCTGCATCTATCATACTCCTATCCAATGGTTGTAATCCTTCATAAAAATACTACATTAGGAGTTGTTCACTTATCTGATGATGAGGGAAACTGGCACACAACTGCTTGAATCTCTCCCAATTCTCATATAATGACTCGCCATTCTGTTGGCGAATGCCACAAATTTCCTTCCTTTTACTACCAACCTTAGATGCTGGGAAGTAACGCTCCAAGAACATTGTCTTCATTTCATTCTAGGTTTTAACAGTTCCAGGAGGGAGGTAATATATCTATTCCTTTGCACCATCCTTGAAAGAAAATGGAAATGCTCTTAATTTAATATGCTCTTCAGCTACTAATGCTGGTTTCATACTACAGCAGACTATGTGAAACTTTGTCATATGCTTGTTCGGGTCCTCTCTTGGTAGCCCATGGAAAGATGGTAATAAATGTATGAGGTCTGATGTAACGCCCTACTACCTTAGAGTCGTTACTAAGTAAGTTTAAAATGTGCATTAACTTGCTAATCAAGAATTTTGGTCAAAAGTGTAACTAAAATGTAATAAAATCACATAATTTGAAAATGTAGTCATTCATTGAAAATTATAAAGTGTTTAACATTCGGGATCCCAAAAATACTGTTTATAAATATTTACAACTCAAAATATGATTAAAGTCGACTAGACGACAAAATAAGGTTTAGTACAAAACATCTCCCAAAAAATACCCCTGGCTGTGGCAGCCAGACAGGCCAAACATGTACGCGCCGCTTCACGCTCTCCGTACTCATGGTTGGTCAAATTTTCCCTTGCCCTTACCTGCACCATAAAGCACCCGTGAGCCGAAGCCCAGCAAGAAAACTCACACAAACAGATAACATATGCATATCTTTCATTTAACACATAGTCAAATCGCCAACAGGGTAAACACATACGGCCATGCCGTCCTAGGTGCTTTACCAGGCCCTGGGTTCACGGTCTGCACCATGATGATATCCCAGGTATCCTTTAAGGTCTCACCCTGGCAACTCGCACTCCGCGTGCTAAACGCTGCTCCCAGCCCCTTGCCGTTCTCGGCCTTCGCCGTTCCCGGCCCTATGCCGTTCATTCACATATATGCACACATAGCATAATTAAACAAATACTGAAACACATATTAACATAATCAATGGGGCTATGCCCTGCACACAATCATATAGGGTCGTGCCCTACAACATAACTATGGGGCCTCGCCCTACTCTACGGGTACAGCAGTTTTCTTACCTGTGTCCCGAGCTTCTTGAGCACTGAAATCCCGAGCACAGTCCTCTAACCCGAGCCTCGCTGAAAAACTAGTCACTACACATACATAGCACTGTCATTACTAACCAATTCATAATCATCCCCCGAAACCAATCCTGTGCTCTCGAGACCTCTCGTTTCCCCACACAAGGTAGCGAAAGCATCTCCCAAGCCCCCTAAGCCAAAACCCTAAAAACTCAAATTCCCCTTCCCTGAAATTAGCCTAGAGCCGCGGCACAGCCCCATACGGGTTGCGGTGCCCAGAATGGTCCCCATCTCCTGATTCAACCTAGCGTCGCGGCACGGAAGAACAGGGCCACAGCTCTCATACGCGAACCCAGAAAACTGGGTTTTAACCAACATTTTTCCCGAGCCAAAACTCTTCCAAATCAATACCCAAGTATACCCAAGTACCAAATTCAACCTAAAACTTTATATAAATAGTATAACAACTTATGAACACCAGAAACACACTCAAACACTCCTCGAAACTCAGAATCACAAAGTGGTTTAAAACTTTACAAAACTTAAACCACAAACCAGAAAACTTAAATCTCACCAGCAAATAACTTCAGAGATGCATGGTACTCTTACCCCAAGTAGAAATTCGTCCCTGAGCTTTTTTCAAATTTGATTCCAAGCCCAAACCCTCTAATCCCCAGCTGAACCTTGCCAAGTCTTTACTCCAATGATCCACAAAATAAACACAATTCGGCTCACTAATTCAGTACTTCCAGCAGAAATTCACTGAGATTTGAGTCAAGACTTACCCTTGATCCTAGCTAAGCCCTTGAACTCCTTAGTTTCTGCTTTAAGATCCTCCAAAATCAACACCTTAGAGAGGGAGAACCGATTGGGGAGAAAGAGAAAAAAAGCTGAGAGTTTCCTTCTATTTTCTGTTCCTTCTAATTCCCTTCTACATGACCCTAGAATCAGTTACATTATTTGATCAAAATACCCTCCTATACAAAAGGTCCAAAATACCCTTGAGCTTCATTTAAATCCTTAAGTGCCTCTAAGGGCAATTTAGTCATTTCACCCAAATCCCGCTATGTCCTCAAGTATTCCTATAAATCCCCACTTAATCCCAACATACCAAATTATTGGTAAGCTACTAACCATTACTCAATAATTCCCGAACACATTATAATATTCCCAAAATACCCCTAAGCTCCTCCCGAGCTAGGTACTTGACCCCGTTGTGACTTTCTAGCTAAACAGCTCCTTAGGACCGTCTCAGATCGTGCATCACAAATATATCACCACTCACACGTGGTATCAATCACAATATACAAATATTGCATTTATGCCTTCAATGGGCTAAAATTACAAATATGCCCCTAGCAACCAAATGGGGCCCACATGCACATTTAATTCACCTAGACATGCATTTCTAATCACATACTTGACAAATTCACATATTAACAAAAATAATTCAATTATTGCCCTCCAGGCACGCTAACCAAGGCCCTATGCCTTATTAGCAAATTTCGGACGCTACAACTATCCCCTCCTTACAGAAATTTTTTCCTCGAAATTACCTGAACAACTCGAGATATCGCTCTCGTATATCTGATTCAAGTTCCCACGTCGCCTCCTCTACCTTGTTGTTCCTCCACAGCACTTTCACCAAGACGATGGTCTTGCTCCACAAGACTTTGTCCTTCTGGTCGAGGATCTGAACCAGCTTCTCCTCATATGTCAAATCCTAGCCAGCTCCAAATTCTCATAACTCAACACGTGTGTAGAATCTGATACATACTTCCTGGAGCATGGATACGTGAAAAACATCATGAACCCTTGATAAAAGCTGGAAGCATTGCCAACCTGTAAGCTACCTCTCCAACCCATTCCAAAACTTCAAAGTTTCCAACAAACCTAGGGCTCAGCTTGCCCCGAACACCAAACTGTTTCACTCCTCTCAAAGGTGAAACCTAACACATGGTCACCGACCTGAAATTCTACACTCCTGCATTTCAGGTCCGAGTAACTCTTCTGGCGACTCTGGGAGGCGAGCATTCAAACTCTAATCTTTTCAATCACCTCATTGGTCCTCTGAACCATCTCGGAACCTAAGTATCTTCTCTCACCCGTCTCATCTCAATGGATAGGTGACCTGCACTTCCTTCCATATAACATCTCATACGGAGCCACTCTGATAGTCGCCTGATAACTGTTATTGTATGAAAACTCAATTAAAGGAAGATACTTACTCCAAGATCCCCCAAAATCCAACACACAAGCTCGTAGCATGTCTTCCAGTATATGAATTGTCCTTTCAGACTGTCCATCTGTCTGAGGATGATAAGCGGTACTAAACTGCAACTGTGTGCCCATAGCCTTTTGCAGACTCTCCCAAAACTTGGAGGTGAAGGTGGGGTCCCTATTGGATACTATCGACCTCGAAGCCCAATGAAGTCGAACGATTTCCTTCATATATAACTCAGCATACTGCTCCACAGTATAAGTCGTCTTGACAGGTAAAAAGTAGGACTTGGTATACCTATCCACAATCACCCACACCGAGTCATCCTGTCCTACAATTCTCGGCAACCCAACCACGAAGTCCATGGTGATATCTTCCCACTTCCACTCTGGAATCCCTAGAGGCTCCAATAACCCTACTGGCCTCTGATGTTCAGCCTTAACTTGCTGACACGTTAAGCACTTGGCCACATAATCCACCACGTCCCTCTTCATTCCCAACCACCAATATAAGGTTCTCAAATCTTGGTACATCTTCGTCGAACCCGGATGTAAAGAGTAGGGAGTGGTATGCGATTCATCCAAGATCTCTCGCCGGATATCAGAATCCATCGGAACACAGATCTGACCCTTGTACTTCAGTAACCCCATTTCAGAAATTGAAAAGTCCTTAGCCGCTCCGACTAAGACACTCTCTATGTGCCCTCTCAACTGGAAACATTTCCCCTGCACCTCCTTGATCCTCTCAAGGAATGTAGACTGAAGAGTGATGTTGGCTAACCGACCAACCACCAACTCTATACTCGCTCTAGTCATCTCCTCAGCTAATTTATCAAATATTTGCCTCGAACTGAACAACTGTCCTGGGCCCTTCCGACTCAATGCATCAACCACTACATTAGCCTTCCCAGGATGGTATAGGATATCACAATCATAATCCTTAACCAACTCCAGCCACAATCTCTGGCGCATATTCAAATCCTTCTGAGTAAAGAAGTACTTCAAACTCTTATGGTCGGTGAATATTTCGCACTTCTCACCATACAGATAATGTCTCCAAACCTTAAGTGAAAATAGCACCACTGCCAACTCCAGATCATGGGTGGGATATCTCTACTCATATTCCTTTCACTATCTCGATGCATAGGCTATCACTTTTCCAGCTTGCATCAGCACTCACCCTAAACCCTGTCTGGAAGCATCATAATAAACCACAAACTTCTCATTGTCCGTCGGCAGACTCAACACTGGCGCGGTGATCATTCGCCACTTCAATTCCTTGAAACTATTCTCACACATGTCCGTCCAAACATACTTAGTCTTCTTCCTTGTCAATTCATTCAATGGTGTAGATATCCTGGAGAATCCCTCAACAAACCGCCGATAATACCCTGCCAATCCCAGAAAGCTCCTAACTTCCAGAACACTCAGTCTAGGCCAATCTCTCACTGCCTCAATCTTACTTGGGTCAACCAGAATCCTCTCCTTACGGACAATATGGCCCAGAAACGTGACTTGCGGTAGCCAAAACTCGCACTTGCTGAACTTAGCATATAACTTATGCTCTCGCAATCGCTGTAATACCAAACGCAGATGATGTTCATGCTTTGAGTCTGACTGGGAATATACCAAAATGTCATCGATAAACACAATCACAAACCTGTCCAAGTAGTCCTTGAAAATCATGTTCATCATGTCCATAAAAGATGCTGGGGCATTGGTTAATCCAAAGGACATAACCAGAAATCCATAGTGTCCATACCTCGTGCAGAAGCAGTCTTTGGGATGTCCTCTTCTTTAATCCTTAACTAATGGTAACCTAACTGAAGATCAATCTTGGAAAACACTGTCTTCCCCTGTAACTGGTTAAACAAGTCATCGATCCTAGGTAGTGGGTACTTGTTCTTAATGGTCAACTTGTTCAGCTCCCTGTAGTCAATACACATCCTAAGAGATCCATCCTTCTTCTTGACAAACAACATTGGAGCACCCCCATAGCGAGAAACTCAGTCTGATGAACCCCAAATCCAGTTACTCATGCAACTGAATCTTCAACTCCTTCAACTATCCCGGAGCCATTCTGTAAGGCGTCCTAGATACTGGCTCCACCCCTGGCGCCAACTCTATAACAAACTCAATCTCCCGCTGCGGCGACAACCCTGGCAGGTCTGCTGGAAATAAGTCTGGAAACTCACATACCAATCTGGTCTCACCCGGTCCAACTGACACAACCCTAGAGGTATCCACAATGTTCGCTAGGAATCCTATGCAACCTTCCTGCATCAGGTCTCTAGCCTTCAGTGCTGAAATCATAGGTACCCGCAGTCCATTGACTGTCCCGACAAATACAAAGGGTACCTCCTCTTCTGGTTCAAAAGTCACCATTCTGCGCTTGCAGTCAATCATCGCCCTATACTTCAATAACTAATCCATCCCTAGAATCATATCGAAGTCGTCCATCACTAACTCAATCAGATCCACAGACAATTTCCTACCGTCTATCTCTACTGGAAATGCTCTAATACATCTCCTAGAGACTACCAGTTCCCCAATTGGCAACAAAGTCTGAAAACCCCTAGCATACAAATCACTAGGTCTACACGGTTGATCTATCACTCTAGCAGACACAAATGAATAGGTAGCTCTCGAATCAATCAAGGCATTAAAAGAAGAACCAGAACTGGAAATCTGACCTATCACGACCGAGGGGCTATCCTCCGCCTCAGTCTGAGTCAAGGTAAATACTCTGGCAGGAGCGAGGCTGTCACCCTGCTTCGGCTCCTCTTTTCTGGCTTACGGACAGTCCTTCTTCAAATGGCTGACACTCCCACAAGTAAAGCAGGCCCTGATCTTGCACTCCCCCTGATGTCGTCGTCTGCAACGAGGACACACTAAAAACTCCTCCAGTTATCACCCCCGCCCTGACGGCCACTAAATGCACCCCGGGCCCTCCTATCCGAGCTAAGAGGAACGAAGGAATCTGGGGCCTTCCTCTTCTGTTCATTGGGGCCACTACCCCGATTGGATCCAATAAAAGGAGGCACCGTCCTCCTGGCATCGCGCCTGGCAGTGCCCTCCCTCCAAATCTGATCCTCGGCCCCCTCAGCAGTAAGGGCCTTGTCCACTAGCTGGGCGTAAGTAGTAGTCTCTGGGTCCAAGGTAATCTTAACATCATGGGCGATCATAACATTCAAACCCTGAACAAATCTATCTCTTCTTGCCGCATTTGTCGGCACCAAGTCCAGCGCAAACTTCGTCAACAGGTCAAATTTAAGAGAATACTCAGTAACGGTCAACTGGTTCTGAATTAGGTTGATGAACTCGTCAACTTTTGCAGCTTAGACTGCTAAACTGTAATATTTTTCATTGAAGATGTTTCTGAACTCTTCCCAATTCATAACTTCCACATTCCTCCTCTGGGTCACTACATCCCACCATATGCGGGCATCTTCTCTGAACATGTAGCTAGCACAAGCTACCCTCTCGTTCCCTTCCACCCTCATAAAATCTAGGATGGAGGAAATCATATTCATCCACTGCTCTGCCCCACAGTGAGTCTGGTCCACCCTCAAAGGTGGGAGGATGCTGCTTCCTAAACCTTTCATACAATGGTTCCCACCTATTTTCCATAACAGGCTGAACCGGCACTGGCGCCATAGCCTGCTGAACTGGCAACTACGTGGCCTGAGGAGGGGCTGCTACCTCAACTGTCGAATTTCTCCTTCAGTTCATTGCAGTCTCGCTTCCATTTTGACAAACACCTATTGCCAATTCTGTGGGGCAGGTGGAGGGTCTTGACCCTGGTTGTCATCCTCGGCCCTACTATCGCGGAGTCTAGATGATTGTCGAGGCATCACAACAATATGCCTGCAATCAACGACGCCGCTCATCAGGCAAGATAACAACATCAAATACCACCTCCCAAATCACATCAGCCAATCATAACCAGCAGTCCACATAACACAAATAGCATATAACACTCAACGGGCCAAGCCCTGGCATCATGCATATGTTAACTCATTCATCATGCTCTATATGAAATAAGCAGGCAAACAGGGCATGTAAGCACATATTCAAGCATGTAAGTCAATTATTACGAACCAACCCTGAGTCGAGCTTGTCACTAATAGCGAGCGTACATGTTCGGTCAATCTCCAGGAACCATAAACCTTGGCTCGCTATGATACCAAGTTGTACCGCCCTACTACCTTAGAGTTGTTAATAAGCGAGTTTAAAATGTGCATTAACTTGCTAATCAATAATTTAGGTCAAAAGTGTAACTAAAATGTAATAAAATCACATAATTTGAAAATGTAGTCATTCATTGAAAATTATAAAGTGTTTAACATTCAGGATCCCAAAATACTGTTTATAAATATTTACAACTCAAAATATGATTACAGTCGACTACATGACAAAATAAGGTTTAGTACAAAACATCTCCCAAAAAATACCCCTGGTCGTGGCAGCCAGGCAAGCAAAACATGTATGCGCCGCTTCACGCTCTCTGTACTCATGGTTGGTCGACTTTTCCCTTTCCCTTACCTGCACCATAGAGCTCCCGTGAGCCGAAGCCTAGCAAGAAAACTTACACAAACAGATAACATATGCATATCTTTCACTTAACACATAGTCAAATCACCAACAGGCTAAACACATACGGCCATGCCGTCCCTGGCGCTTTACCAGGCCCTGGGTTCACGGTCTGCACCGTGAGGATATCCCAGGTATCCTTTAGGGTCTCACCCTGGCAACTCGCACTCCGCGTGCTAAACACTGCTCCCAGCCCCTTGCCGTTCTCGGCCTTCGTCGTTCCCGGCCCTCGCCGTTCGCAACCCTATGTCATTCATTCACATATACGCACACATAACATAATTAAACAAATACTTAAACACATATTAACATAACTATGGGGCCTCACCCTGCTCTACGGGTACAACAGTTTTCTTACCTGTGTCCCGAGCTTCTTGAGCACTAAAATCCCGAGCACAGTCCTCTAACCCGAGCCTCACTAAAAACCTAGTCAGAACACATACATAGCACTCTCATTACTAACCAATTCATAATCATCCCCCAGAACCAATCCCGTGCTCTCAGGACCTCTCGAATCCCCACAAAAGGTAGAGAAAGCGTCCCCCGAGCCCCCTGAGCCAAAACCCTAAAAACTCAAATTCCCCTTCCCTGAAATTAGCCTAGAGTCGCGGCACAGCCCTATAGGGGCCGCGGTGCCTAGAATGGTCCCCATCTCCTGATTCAACCTAGCGCCGCGGCACAGAAGAACAAGGCCGCAGCGCTCATACGCGAACCCAGAAAACTGGGTTTTTCCCAACATTTTTCTCGAGCCAAAATACTTCCAACTCAATACCCAAGTATACCCAAGTCCCAAATTCAACCTAAAACTTTATATAAATAGTATAACAACTTATGAACACCAGAAACACACTTAAACACTCCTCCAAACTCAGAATCACAAAGTGGTATAAAACTTTACAAAACTTAAACCACAAACCAGAAAACTTAAACCTCACCAGCAAATAACTTCAGAGACGCATGGTATCTTTACCTCAAGTAGAAATTCTTCTCTGAGCTTCTTTCAAATTCAATTCCAAGGCCAAACCCTCTAATCCCCAGCTGAAACTTGCCAAATCTTCACTCCAATGATCCACAAAATAAACACAATTCAGCTCACTAATTCAGTACTTCCAGCAGAAATTCACTGAGATTTGAGTCAAGACTTACCCTTGATCCTAGCTAAGCCCTTGAACTCCTAAGTTTCTGCTTTAAGATCCTCCAAAATCAACACCTTAGAGAGGGAGAACCGATTGGGGAGAAAGAGAAAAAAAATGCTGAAAGTTACCTTCTGTTTTCTTTTCCTTATAATTCCCTTCTACATGACCCTAGAATCAGTTACATTATTTTATCAAAATCCCCTCCTATACAAAAGGTCCAAAATACCCTTGAGCTTCATTTAAATCCTTAAGTGCCTCCAAGGGCAATTTAGTCATTTCACCCAAATCCCACTAAATCCTCAATATTCCTATAAATCCCCACTTAATCCCAACATATGAAATTATTGGTAAGCTACTAACCATTACTCAATAATTCCCGAACACATTATAATATTCCCAAAATACCCCTTAGCTCCTCCTGAGCTGGGTATTTGACCCCGTTGTGACTTTCTAGCTAAACAACTCCTTAGGACCGTCTCGGATTGCGTATCACAAATATATCATCACTCACACATGGTATCAATCACAATATACAAATATTGCATTTATGCCCTCAACCAAATGGGGCTGACATGCACATTTAATTCACCTAAACATGCATTTCTAATCACATACTTAATAAATTCACATATTAACAAAAATAATTCAATTATTGCCCTCCAAGCACGCTAACCAAGGCCCTAAGCCTTATTAGAAAATTTGAGATGCTACATCTGACTTTAGTTCAAAGTTAACGTCCAACGTCGGATATTGAATACACAAAAGTTGATGGTCTAGATTCGGCGCCGCCAACTCTTTGAACGTCCTTTACTAAGCCATGTGAGACTTAACTGATGTTTCAGAGTCAGAATCGTCGTCATTCGGTAATGGTATTTGTACTGGATTGACTTTCTTTGAAAGTTGAAAGAGTGGATTGTCAGTGATAGTCCTTGAAGAGTGGGACGTTGATGTCTCAAGATATTGCTTTATGGATTTGTAGTCTTTCTTGAGTATTGTCGCCAGACATATACATCTGCAATCAAAAAATTTAACTAATGAGTATGTAGTTAATTAAATTGAATAATAAAAAAAACTTACAATAGTCCCTGACAACGGCGCCAAAAATTTGATGCGTGTCATAAACCACAACAGATTTAACAATTATTTTTCTTTCAACACTTCCAATTATTTTAGTATAATAGCAAGCACAGGTCGAACCCACGAGGACTATCGTTCACTCTATTATTCAATAATTAGCACTAAAATTTAAAAGGGGGATTTAGATTTTGAACTCAAAATTAAATAACATAAACTAGAAAGCAAATAAAGATTGATATTACGATATTAAGAAACAGTTAAAGGTTAATCTCCACCCTAATCATTCCCAATCACTAATAATAAATATTATTCAAATTTCTCAATTAAACTATTAACCCCGCAGATAACGCTGAAGCAGACAATTATCTCAGTCTCATTATTACAAGTAATCAAGGCGAAGCACTCAATATTTAACTCTTTTAGCTAAGCAATAAATCTATGAGCATACAATCTATTTAACTTAGGTAAAGCATTAAGTCCTATGGATACAAGTTAATCTAGGCAATAAATTAATGAAGCATATAATTCATTTAACCTAGGTTCTATTTTTCATCACAATCAACAATTCTTTTGACATTACTATCAATTGCAATTTATCGCATATGCTTAGAATCCTAAACTATTAGATGAGTAGTAATTATAAAATGACAATTGAACAATGTGTTGACCTGTGAAATTGGTCAACTGTCGTATGTACAATATACGACACATTTTGAACAAAATAAATATAATATATGACAGAGTACAATATCTCTCTAAAAATCGTTCAAAGAAAGATCCCACCCAGAATCGTCCCAAAGACCCCCCCCCCCCCCCCCCCGCGCCCTTTATGAAGCCATGGGTTCTTTATTTATAGTACCCAGTGGTTCTTACATGATCAGTAATACTGGGGATCATGGTTTGGTACACAATTATTGGGTAGTGGAGAAACGTGTCCACCTCCCCATGATTATGAGATCGTGGGTTTTCTCGTTGTTTCTCTGGATCGTGGTTGACGATGGACGATTGAAACCTTTGGGAAAACGCTAAGTCTCGATTGGTCTATGAGACTTAGGTGCTAGGTCGGACGACCTTTTGAAGCATGGGTGTTAGGCCCCGATGACCCTCTGGGTACTAGGCCTACTGATCTTTGGGTGCTAGGTCTGATGACCTTCTAGGTGCTAGGCCTGCTGATCTTCTGGATGTTAGGCGTGATGACCTTCTGGGTGCTAGGCCTGTTGACCCTCTGGGAGCTAGGCCTACTGATTTTATTTTGAATGAGTGTGAACTTTATCCATCGAAGTTTATTTGAGAGTTTAGGCCAACCACCCTATGAAGAATAGGGTGGGTCGACCACACATATGGCTCTTTGAGCATGTTAGTCCGACCATCCCTAGGGGTTGGGGTCAGGTCGACCACCCCTAGAGGGCTAGGGCCAGGGCGACCACCCTTAGGGGGTTTAGGTCTGGTCGACTTCCCTATAGGTCCTGGACCTATCTTTTTTGCTCATCGGCCTTTTTTTAATACTTTGTCGTTTTTCCCTGACTTATGATGCCACGTGCCGCTTTCTCATTCGCCACGTCATTTCTTGAATTTTGAGGGATAACACAATGTAAAACCTTAATTAGTTGGCCACCTAACAAGAAATCACAAAATTCATAACATTCAATTGGAAAAAGTGAAACAATTTAATCTTGAGAGAAATTAAAGAACAATACTCATTATCAACCATCAAGAATTCATGTCTTGGGTTTTGAATTAACCTTTAACCTAAAAAGAACCTACTCCATAATAGCAATCATAATCACAAACATAATTATAATTAAGATTAAAATATTAAGGGAAGAAAAGGAAATAGATTGATTAACAATAGTGTGGTAGTGTTGTAGTCTTATCTCCAGCCCTTTCTTAGTCTTTTTCTCTCATAAACCATAACAAAAACTTAATCTCAAATTAACCCTAATAATCTTTTATAGTCCACTTTAATTATATTTAAAATCTAATTAAAAATATGAAAACAGCGTCCCACCCCGCGGCCTGAATTTCTGCGTGCCGCAGCCTACAACAGAATATGAGCAAAACTGATCACGCAAGCCACGACCTGAAAAATCTGAGCAGTGGCCCAACGTCACTTTTCTACATAACTGGCAGCGGTCCATCTGGAACATGAAATGTGAAACATCAATTCCAATTAAAGTGATGCGACCTTTCTTCAATTACTTCAATTCTTGAACTTAGAGAGCTTGTACGCTGCCACCACTTCAACACTTTAATCCTGAAAGCCTGGAATGCTCCTAAAACTTCATTTTAACCTCATCTCAGCAAGTCTATTTCAACCTATGATTCATAAACTACATTTGTCATAAAAATGTCAGATTTATCATCATAAAATGTAATGTAGAAAATATGTTGTAGAATCACGAAACTAAGTTAAAACTACTAAAAAAATTGCTATCATAACACCATCCAAGCATGGAAAAACTTATCAAATATTAATACAAACCTTATCACTCCACAATCTATTAAGTTGTTTAATTTAATTACTTGGTAATCATTCAAAGAAAAACTTCAAAATAGAATCCATATTTTTCAAGCCCTTAATTTGGAAATTGATGATACAAGTTTGATCTTTGAGTGGTAAAGAGTGATATAGTTTTTCACCATAATCAATCTCTTATGACTCTAAAAAGCTATTTAAATAAAATTTGTACCAAAATAATGCATCCTCTCCCATTGGTTGCAACTCTTGAACTTGAAGGGGTGCAACTCTTCAGGAGGCGACATGTCACTAGTTACCAATGTCTCTAATTGTTGGTTGAAAGCCCTCAAGCAACTTGTCACCAAACTCACTCTCCGCTGAGTGTATTTGTGCTAATTTTGACTCCCAATTGTTTCCAAAATTATTAAACGTGTTCATCTAATCATATTTTGAACATAATTAGATATTAATTACCCAATCTCTTAAATACATTTACTTTTGGATTCATATATTTAAACAATCCTATGATTATCTCTAATGGAGTACCAAATAGGTGATGCATTGTTATATTTAACACATTTTAGCTAGAGTGTCACTCTAATGTTGTTTTAAAAGTTGTATCAAATTTGACACAATATATAATATATATAAAATTTGAAACAACAATAAATGTCACTTTTTTATTTACCATATTACTACTTATTTATTGATTAACAATTAATGATTGAACATATTACTTTTTCTATTCAATTTTTTTTAGAATATAAAATGAAAAAAATAGTATTTTTATATATTATCAATAAATATTAAAGAAACTATTGAATTTTTTTTAGTTAATTTATATTTTGTACAGTAAAATATAATTATAAATATTGAGTTGCGTCATATTTAGCATAAAAATTACAATTCTCATTAGGAAGGTCCAACAAAATTTGATATTTCTAATTTGAGCCACCTTGTGGCCGCCACGTTATACTAAATAAATTCTTAATTAAGGAGGGAACGAACAACGAAGCCAGAAAATTCTGAGGCAGAATCCACATCAGACAGTTCACAGCCATTCAGATTACGCCACCGACTTTTATTACTTTATTCATTGTGGCTCAGGAAATGGGTCTTTGGTCAAATCCTGTTAGCTAATGGATAATTCCAGAAGCCAACCCTCTCCACACGGCGTTCTCATTTACAGCGTTACCCATTACGACATCTTTGTTCTTTCACAACTATAGTTAATGTAATCGTAATTGTCATCCCTGATCAAATTCAACCCTCACAATTACAAACTTTAGAGGAAAAGGAAAAAAATTGTTCAACTTTAAACAAAACTATATATATTTTTTTTTTTGTCAAAACAAAATATTCAACATCGTAATATTTGTTTATTTTTAAGAATAACAATAACTAGCTGAATACCAAACAAGAAAAGGGCATACTTGTCAACCAAGAAACCTTTCTTATTTCTTAAACGTGTCTGATCCAAAATCCTATATAAGGCTTCATCAGTTGAGACAAATAATCATTCAGTTAATTACTTCTCCAACTCGGCATCGCATAGATATAAAATTTGTATTTTCAACATATCTCATCTTCTAAAGTTTTTCCGTCAAAAAAATCTTCCAAAATTTCTCGAGAAAATTATAATGGAAAAAGGGAGCTCGTCGGAGACCTCATGGGCGGACCAGTGGGACCCCAACCCGGACCCGGTTCATGACCCGAAGAAGAACGGAGCATCCGGATCGGGGGCTAACTACAAGCAGAAGGTTGGGGAAGGGTTCGTGAAAACGAAGGCGGTTGCGTCGAGTGGCGTCAAGAAGGTTAAGGAAGGCACGTCCGTCGGATTTCAGTGGATCAAAAGCAAGTACCAAAAGACCACACAAAAGCACTAATACCATTTTTTTCTTTATTTTTTTTAATTAAAAAACGTTTGTGTGGATTTTTTGGATTTTTTAATTCTTGATATACATCTTGTGTATGATATGATATACTTTACGTTATAATCATTTATTTTTCTATCATTACTTGTATTGTATTTTATGTATTATATGAAACTCCTTTCTTCTTTTTCTTATTCTGATTTTTACAGTCTTTTTTTTTCTTTCTTGTACTTTTCGTTTCTCGTGGAAAATGGAAACGCCATCTCTTTCAATAAATTATAAATTAATACATTATAAGCATACATTATATATATTTTAAATTAATATGGCAATTTAGTCCCACTCAATACGACAGTGGGACCCATTTCGCAAGCATCTGTTTTAATCGTAGTCGTAGATTACATAAACGGCTAGAGAGTTGTTTGGCAAAGAAAAATATTCACTCTCATTGATTTGACAATCAAGAAACAAATTTTGAGCTTTCTTAAATAATGGAGAGAATCGTTGCCTTTCTCTATGCCTAAGCTCATAAACTTTTTTTTTTTTAAGAAAACACACACATTTGAAAGCAAACATGTTTTAAAAAAAAAAAAAACTTTGTCATGTTAGGTTCTTCTTCCACCATTTTTGTTTCGTGCAAGTGATATTCTCTGGGCATGCAAGTGCAACTAAAAGTTTGGACGAGAAAGTTTGAAAAATAGCACGAAGTGAGTTATGTATTTCAGTAACTTTGATATATATTTTCTTTTTGAATCTTTTTAACAGTTATTTTTTTTCTTCTTTCTAGTGGGTGTCTTTGAGACATTTTTGTATTTTTTTTTTGGACAATGTTACTCTGGTTTTGATTGAGTAAGGGTTTATTAGGTTTTTGATTTTTAGATATTTTTTTATTAGAGCATTCTTTGGAGCACCGCATTGGAGCACCGCTTGAAGCCTCTCTATTAAAAGTTGCTACATATTTCTTAAATACTCTAGAATATGCTAGAAATTTGTAGAATACTTTACTCTATAATTTTCTAGATAATTGTAGAATAAGATTACTCTCTAAAACATAAACATTACTCCTCCAAACTCAAATTTCTTCACTTGTCAGCTCAACAACATCAACTATAATATCATAACTTATCGTTACTCTAGCCACTACTACTAATCAAATATTCTAAACTACAACAAATCATCACTATTTCTCTCTACCCCAAATTCACAAACCATCAGTGGTATCAGAGAGAGGTTTGATCTCAACCCTGGCCGTAATCTTTCTACACATCATGAGTATTGAATCCAGCTGCTCTTCTCTTCCTCTTCCAATTTTTCATGGAGAAAACTATGATTTTTGGTCCATCAATATGTGGACCTATTTTCGATCACAAAATCTATGGAAAATTGTTGAGGTAGGATTTACTATTTCGGAAGACACTCCGTCTCTCTTGGAAAATCAAAAGAAGGCTTTGGAGGAGAATCAACAAAAAGATTCTCAAGCGTTATTCTGCTTGCAGCAAGCTATGTCAGATGATATATTTGTTAGGAAAACTTATACATGATCTTTATTTATTTTCATGTATATCTAATATTAAACAAATTAATACGAGATAGCTTAAAACATGTTCCTAAAATTGAATTCAAAGAGAAACAATGAATATAATACTTACAGTATACGCAGCGGAATTAAAGAGTCATTCATTCAGTTTCTCTAACTCTTGTATCCTCTTAGTCGCAAAGTATTATAAAGAAACTGAACTGCTCTTCTACTTTCTTCACAGCCTTCCAATGTATCCTTAGAATCACCTAGACTAGTGTAACGCCCTAAACTCTAGGGACCGTTACGGTTTGCCTTGTAAATAGTGCTAAACTCGCTAATCGAGTCATTTGGCAAAAATCGTGTAACTAAGTAGGATTAGCGGTTAGGGATTAAAAACTTTGGTTAAGATATAACGTTTCATTAGAACGTTTATCATATACATTGGGATCCCAAAAATATAATTTAAAGGTTTATTACATGAAAATATTTACAATTAGCCGATCTAAACAGCAAAACAGGGTTTAACCCTAGTTCCTCCATCAAACCTCGGCCGTGGTGGTCGAGCAGTTGCTTATGTACACATCGTCACCTAAGCTCTCCAACTCAAGGATGGTCCATCTTTCTTTTACCTTTACCTGCACCACATAGCACCCGTGAGCCAAAGCCCAGCAAGAAAACTTAATATGCTCATGAACAGTAATAACATGTCATCAAATCATAAGGTGCATGCCTAGCAAATATAGCCCTATTCAAGCAGGCAAATAAGTTCAAACAATGAACGAGTGACTGATCAACAAGTCACTAACAGGGGGTCTGTACCTTTTAACAAGTGACTAATCACCAAGTCACCAACAGGGGGTCAATACCTTTAAACGAGTGACTAATTATCAAGTCACCAACAGGGGGCAATACCTTTAAGCGAGTGACTAATTATTAAGTCACTAACATGGGATTCCGCTCCCTTAGCCATGTGACAATAGGGTCACCGGGGCTTTGTAGATAACTGATCATTTCACTAGCTTAAACAAGATAGGTGTTTGATGAACTAGTCACCAATATAACCTATCGCATGACCATAGAGTCACAACCATGGGATTCCGCTCCCTAGCCACGTGACAAACAGTCACCTAGGCCTTTGGCCCTGGCTCTGAGTAACTAGTCCTAGACTAGTCAAGCGTTAAGAATTTTCATCGACCTTCGGGTCGGTCCAGCATTAATGCTCCTAGAGTCATTCAACGCTGATATCGATTAGATCTAATCTTTTATCGGCCCTGTGTTCATAACGCTTATGCCGTTTCCGTTCTTAGGTTAGTAATACGTGACTAGTGCCAACTCTGACTAGTCAGTGCCATACACAAGTAAGCAATTCTACCAAACATATATCATATGTCAAATATCTGAATATAGGGCATTCAACATGCTTACTTAACAATTTCTAGCATAATTAGGATCATGCATGAACACAGAGACTCAAGTTCTGAACAATCTCATATTCAATATTCATAGCATGCCCTAATCACATATTTCTCGTGCAACACATGCATCACATTTAATCACTTGACATGCCTCAACAATAACCATGCATTTCACATTTAAACATCCAACATGCATCAAGAATAACCATGCATGTCATATACATAGGGTGCAGTTTTCTTACCTTTGGTCCAAGCACAGGTTACCAATAAACGAGCCACAAGCACGATCCTGATTTCAAGCCCCTAGTGATAACCTAGTCACAACTATAATATAAAACCTCATCAAAATGAGTAAGTAAATACTTTCAGACCAAGTCCTAGCCTCCAAGACGTCGAATCCTACAAAACAGGGTAGTAAGATCGATCCCGAGGCCTAAGGTTTAAGTTCCCATGATTAAAAACCCACTTTGGCCATTTTTCCCCTTTTGAGCCGCGACCCCAAACATTAGAGCCGCAGCCCCACTCAAGTCAGGCCCAAAAATCTTCTCTCACAGCAATTAGAGCCGCAACTCAAATAGCCCAACAGCCCCAATCCACCGGCTTCTTCAAGCTTAAGCCGCAGCGCCCAAGAACAGAGTCGCGGCTCAACCTCTAACCCAACCATAAAACCTCCATTTCTTCATTTAAAAACCTTCCAAAAACCTACCCAAACATATCCAAATCCCAAAATCAAAGTTCCCAAACATCCCCATTATCAAAAACCAACAAAACCCAAACCTCAATCAATTCAAAAACTCAACAAAACACAAAATCCAATTCAAGCTTAAAATACTTTAAAAACTTAGAATTTAAAACTTGAATTACCTCTGATTGAGTTGTTTCCCAACTAAATCCTCAGGCTAATAAGCTTCTAATCTTTCATAGAATTGTTATGCCTTAATTCTCGCTTGAATCCGAGTCCTAGAACTCAAGTTTTCTTCGAAAATGCGATCGGGTGTCGAAATGGAACTTTTACGAAGAGAGAACATTCTGAACGTTCTTTTTATTTCTTTAAAGGTTACTTCAAGATTAAGTAGCCTCAAAAAAATCCTACGCTCAGGGTCCCGAAAACATCCCCCGGGGCAAAATAGTCAAAACCTCCAGAATTTCCCCATGATCTTACTAACTCCCAATTTATCACCAAATATTGATTCCCATTACCCAATAACCTGGTAATGCTCTAAATACCCCTTGACTCACTCCGAGTCAAGAATAAATCTCATTGTGACTTTCCCACTAGCTTACCTCTTAGGATCGTCTCGTGTTGAGTAACCCTAGCGTAACCAAATAATAATAAAGCATCACATAATTATTACATATATGCCAAATATGCCCGAAATGGCCAAAATATGAAAATCACCCAATTACTCAAAAATGGGTTCACATGCATATTATCATTTAATAACACAATAAATCAATTATGGCCCTCCCGGCCTCCTAATCAAGGTCCTAAACCTTATTAGGAAATTTGGGGCATTATAATTATCCCCTCCTTACAGAAAATTCATCCTCGAAATTTATCTAATCTTTTATCGACCCTGCGTTCATGACGCTTATGCCGTTTCCAGCTCTTAGGTCAGTAATACAAGACCAGTGCCGACCCTGACTAGTCAATGCCATACACAAGTAAGCAATGCTACCAAACATATATCATATGTCAAATATCTGAATATATGGCATTCAACATGCTTACTTAACAATTTCTAGCTTAATTAGGATCATGCATAAACACAGAGACTCAAGCTCTAAACAATCTCATATTCAATATTCATAGCATGCCCTAATCACATGTTTCTCGTTCAACACATGCACCACATTTAATCACTTGACATGCCTCAACAATAATCATGCATGTCACATTTAAACATCCAACATGCATCAAGAATAACCGTGCATGTCATATACATAGGGTGCAGTTTTCTTACCTCTGGTCCAAGCACAGGTTACCAATAAACGAGCCACAAGCACGATCCTGATTCCAAGCCCCTAGTAATAACCTAGTCACAACTATAATATAAAACCTCATCAAAATGAGTAAATAAAAACTTCCGGACCAAGTCCTAGCCTCCAAGACGTCGAATCCTACCAAACCGGGTAGTAAGATCGATCCTAAGGCCTAAGGTTTGAGTTCCCATGATTAAAAACCCACTTTGGCCATTTTTCCCCTTTTGAGCCGCGACCCCATACATTAGAGCCGCAGCCCCACTCAAGTCAGGCCCAAAAATATTCTCTGACAGTAATTAGAGCCGCAGCTCTACCCAATAGAGCCGCAGTTCAAATATCCCAAAAGCCCCAATCCACCAACTTCTTCAAGCTTGAGCCACAGCGCCCAAGAACAGAGTCGCGACTCAACCTCTAACCCAGCCATAAAACCTCCATTTCTTCATTTAAAAACCTTCCAAAAACCTACCGAAACATATCCAAATCCAAAAATCAAAGTTCCCAAACATCCCCATTATCCAAAACCAACAAAACCCAAGCCTCAATCAAATAAAAAACTCATCAAAACACAAAATCCAATTCAAGCTTAAAAAACATTAAAAACTTAGAATTTAAAACTTGAATTACCTCTGATTGAGTTGTTTCCCAACTAAATCCTCAGGCTAATAAGCTTCTAATATTTCCTAGAATCGATATGCCTCAATCCTCGCTTGAATCCGAGTCCTAGAACTCAAGTTTTCTTCGAAAATGCGACCGGGTGTCGAAATGGAACTTTTAGGAAGAGAGAACGTTCTGAACGTTCTTTTTATTTCTTTAAAGGATACTTCAAGTTTAAGTAGACTCAAACAAATCCTAACACTCGGAGTCCCGAAAACATCCCCGAGGGAAAAATAGTCAAAACCTCCAGAATTTCCCCCTGATCTTACTAACTCCCAATTTATCACCAAATATTGATTCCCATTACCCAATAACCCGGTAATGCTCTAATTACCCCTTGACTCACTCCGAGTCAAGAATAAATCTTGTTGTGACTTTCCCACTAGCTTACCTCCTAGGATCGTCTCGTGCTGAGTAACCTTAGCGTAACCAAATAATAATAAAGCACCACACACATATCACATATATGTCAAATATGCCCGAAATGGCCAAAATATGAAAATCACCCAATTACTCAAAAATGGGTTCACATGCATATTTAATACAGCTAACACATGCAATTATCATTTAATAACACAATAAATCAATTATGGCCCTCCCAGCCTCCTAATCCAGGTCCTAAACCTTATTATGAAATTTGGGGCATTACAACTAGTGTGGGAAATTCTCAACACATGAGATAGATACTGAGAAGAAGAAGAGAAAATAATCAAAGAGACTTAGAAAAGGACTTGTGTTTAGAGAGAATCTAAAATTATCAGAAAACCAGTGATTGAACTTGTCTGTCATCTCAGAAATCTTAACTGATGACTTCTCTCGAAGCACTCCTTTTATAGACTCAATTAGGCTATTTAATTTAATTAAAAAGTCAATAAAATAATAGTCATTTTAAAGCCCTAGGTCGAAATTATCTTGGGCTTTAGGCCCGTGAAATTTCCCATTTGATTATAAGCCCATTGGACTTAAAATCAAGGCTTGTATTATTTTCTATTGATTTAATTAATTAAATAATCATTTAAATCCTTTATCAAATTAATTATTTATAATTTGAACATTTGATTTAAATTTATTTATTAATTAACTTAATTAATAAATCTGCCATAATTTCTCTTTTCTTCTCAAAATTACACAACTCTGTGAAACTATCCAAAATTGACCTGGTTAACTTTGATAATTCTAATTGATAATTAAATCAATTAATTGAGACTATCTAGATGATTTTATCCAAGGTACAATGGGTACCATGGGCCTATAAAATCAAGCTCCAATAAGTTATCATAAATTTAATAAATAAATTTACTAACTTATTAATTCCTCGTGACTCCACTATAGACTCGGAATTTCACTCTTGAATTCATAGAATGCTCTATAACAAATATAGATACACTATTAATTATTCATTGTTACAACCATAATTGTCACTCAATCCTCTATAGACGGTCTACAATGAGAAATGACTAAAATACTGTTTTACCCCTCATTGTATTGTATCCTTAAAACACTTAGTTCCTTGTAAATGATATTTCAGTAAACTAATTTAATTACTGAAATGAGATCTCTATCATTTAACACCTCGAACCAAACTAAAAGGAAACCATCGTTTTACTTCTTCATTAGAAGCGATAGATGTTCATATCTATGATTAACACTCCTACTCAATTATACTACCGAGTTCCCAAGATGTAAGTATGGGCTAGTCCGTAGGGTAAGCTGGTAACGAACAAGTCAAAGAACTCAAATAATACAATTAGTTAGAATACTAACCACTCATAATTGAGATTGAATTGACCTATGGTCAACTATATGATATGACTAGAATAGATAATAACGGTATGTTTACTTATCTTATCAACTGTCAATATCGGTCCTGTCCGATGTAACAAATACATCTGATCTTATCTCCTTTGCTAATGTTCTGGAAAGAACATAACACTGTAATGTGTAAGTAGATCATATCGTAGATTGGCAAGTCAGTGTAAATTAGGTGCATTGACTAATCTTAGGACTAACTTATTTTGAACATATAATCATATTTATATTCCACTGTGATTACGTCATTATAAATAAGATTTGCTATATGCTCGGGATTTAATAGAAGTTTATATTAAACAAATAATCATGAAAATAAAACACGTGAGCAAAGTGATTAACCAAGTCAAAAAATGATTTCTATTCTTTTATTAATAATAAAATGACATTACAAAGAATTTGGGTTTTAATTAGGGCATAAAACCCCAACAATATTTCCACGGATTATGGGCACATCAACTGCGAAAGAAACATGGGACACATTGCAAGAGGAGTTCCAAGGAACAGTCAAGGTAAGCACTGTTAAACTACAGAAGCTCATAAGAGATTTTGAAAATCTTAAATTTAAGGATAATGAGATCACAAAAGATTACTATTCTAGAATTAGAGAAATAGTAAGCCTATGGAGAAATAATTTCTGACAAGAAAATAGTAGAAAAAAATACTAATTTCTTGTACAGAAAAATATGATGCAATAATCTCTGTGATAGAAGAAACAAAAGATTTAGATACTCTATCACCAACTGAATTAATGGGCTCTCTTGAAGCATATGAAAGTAGGCGAGAAAGGCATAGTGAAAATTCGACTAAAAATGCCTTTCAGTCTAAAATTAATTCGCGGTCTCAAAAATCTAAAGCTGATGGGAGAAAATCACTAGAAAATTTTAAAAGCAAGAGTTATAATAAAAAAAAAGAAAATAACGACAAGTATTCTACATGTGGAATTTGTAAAAGAAAAAGTCACTTGGAGAAAGACTGTTGGTTTAAAGGAAAACCTCAGTGCAAAAATTGTAAAAAATTTGGCCACACTGAAAAAACTTGTCGCTTTGAAAAATCCCATCAAGCTAATTTTTTAGAAGAGAAAAATGATGAAAATAATCTCTTCTATGTCTGTCAAGCTGCATCAGAAGAAAAAGATACTTAGTATCTAGACAGTGGTTGTAGTAACCACATGACAAAAAATGAAAGCATTTTTAGTAGTCTTGATAAATTCAAGACTAATGTCAAAATTGGTAATGGTGACTTCATGGAAGCAGTTGGCAAAGGCACCATTGTCATTGACACTAAAAAAGGCAAGAGATACATCAATGATGTACTCTTGGGTACCCAACATCGATCAGAGCATACTTTGTGTAGGACAAATGATTGAAAAAGGGTGCTATTTGCATTTTGAAGGAGATTCTTGCACAATCTATGACAAGCAAGACAAATCCTTTTTAATTGCAAAAATAAAAATGAAAGAAAACAGATGCTTTCCTTTACAATGGAGATACGCAAGCAATATCGCAATGCAAGCACAAGGAGACGAATTGGGGCTATGGCATAGAAGGTTTGGGCATTTCAATTTCCATGGGCTAAAGATCCTCCAACAGAAGAATATGATGCGAGACCTCCCAGCAATCAAGGAGCTGAACACAGTATGTGAAGGGTGCATGCTCGAGAAGCAACATCGACAACCTTTTTCATCCGGCAAAGCTTGGAGAGCCAAAAAGCCACTGGAGTTGATCCACACAGACATTTGCGGGCCTATACGTACTCCATCAAATGATAAAAATAGGTACTTCATTCTCTTTATCGATGACTTTACTAGAATGACATGGGTTTATTTTTTGCGACAAAATCACAAGTTTTCGATATTTTCAAGAAATTCAAAACCCGTGTCGAAAGCAAAGTAGTCGCAACATCAAGACAATAAGAAGTGACAAAGGCAAAGAATACACTTCTAATGAGTTCAACAAATTCTGCAAAGAAGAAGGCATGGAGCATCAACTCACAGTTGGATACGCACCAGAACAAAACAGTGTGTCTGAAAGAAAAAATAGAACTGTTATGGAGACAGCAAGAGCCACGCTCATGGAGAAAGGTCTTCCAAAGCATTTTTGGACAGAGGTAGTAAGCATTGCAGTGTATCTGCTGAACAGATGTCCAACCAAAGTTGTGCAAGACAAGACGCCGATTGAAGCTTGGAGTGGACGGAAACCATCACCAAAGCATCTCAAGGTCTTCGGCTGCATATGCTATACTCACATTCCAAAATAAAAAAGAGGCAAGCTAGACGAGAAGACTGAGAAAGGAATTTTCTTAGGCTATAGTACTCTATCAAAAGGCTATCGAGTCTATAGCTTAGGAATGAATAAGCTCATAATCAGCGGAGACGTACAATTTGATGAAGATGCGACATACAATTGGGAGACAGAAGAAGTTGAAAGAAAGACTGTCAACATTCCTCTACTGCTGAGATAAGAACTTGATCAAAATGGTGTTCCAACTCAACCAACCACGGAGGAGCCAACACAAGTCATAGAATCCCCGCCAGACTCACCACCTGTAATGACCCAACTACTCTAGACTTTGGACCATTAATGAAAACTACACATAGACCTTATTCCTTAACAAAACTTACAAGTGAAAAGATCATAACTTTATTAAAACTTGTAAAAACAAATGTTAAACTTACATAAAATCTCAAGTAGGATATGGGATCCCATTGTTTTAAAAACAAAACATAACATAATGGTAATTAAAAAGAGATTACATAAATAAGTGCGGAAAAATACACATAAAACCATAAGTAAAGACTTCATCCTCGAATCAAAACTCTCGGCTCTTTGAATCCATTCCGCCTCAATACACATTCCCCAAGCTTCCAAGAACCTTTCCCGCCACTAAGCTATTTTCCTGCACATATAAACATAAAAGGAGTGAGCCTAATGCTCAGCAAGGAAAATCTAACACATAGACCATATACATAAATTTCATAAAGAAACATAAAACATATCATAACACTTATGTCACATACATACTATAATGGCCATTATTACTTGGGGTCCTATAAACTAAACAAGTCATATGTTCATTAGATTAATGGGGCTTGCTAGCTAAGCAAGTCATATGCCCATAATCTATTTGGGGCTTGTTAGTTGTATAGGTCATATCCCCAAGTCTACAAACATACTTAACATAGCATATTACATAACATAAAATCATAAGATAACATATAAAGTCATATAACACATAAATCCTATCCTATTTTCCTTACCAAAATTACCGGGATATGAGAACAGGTTTGGGACCTTGGAACACTCCTAAAAACCATTTATAACAGGGTGAGTATATTGAAGAAAAGGGATGGAAGTGATGAAGGAACTATACCATCAAAATACACTTACCAAGACTCTTATGCTCAAGAACTTAGATTTCCTAACCAAGAATAAAGAATAAGGTTAGAATGCTGAGTAGAAGACTATGAGAACTTAAAGAAAATAATACCAATTGAACTAGAGTTTGGAAATACCTTGAAGACTTATATGACCAATCTAAACCTTGAACTGAAATGTGAATAAACCTTACTTCCCAAGTGTTTGGTAAGCTTATGGTGATTAAGCTTATGATCCCCAACCCAAGTGTTTACACTCTCACAATAACCTAGCAACTTGCAGCCTCTGAACTTAGCTTGAAGAATGAATAAATGGCTGGGCACTAGGTCCTATTTATAGAGTTTAGGAATGAAAATATCTTCATTTAACTTGAATAAAAATAATGGCTTTTTAAGTGAAAAACATTTGAATTATCGTTCAGCAGAGGCTGAAGACTCATTCAGAAAGATGCTAGACTTATCAAGAGGTTGAAGATTTGAATGCAGAACATTTTCAAAATGTTTCAAAATGGCCTGAAGGAGGCGATATATCGCCCCTTGTAGGCGATATATCGCCTGGGCCAGTATGCCCGAGGCAATCGTGCGACTTTTTTTTTTTTTTTTCCGTGCTGCGATATATCGCCCCCTATAGCTACGATATATCGACATATGCTGAATATTTAAACATGAAATTACACATTTTTAGCTTAATTTGAATTGAGTAAACAGCCTTGACTAAGCCCTCTAACATTTTCAAAGCTGCTGACTGACCCTAGGATATTCAAATTTTAACCTTAATAAATTTAATCCTCAAAATACTCAATCATTATTAAACATACACATGACATGTGCTATTATATTATTGGGTCTTATCTAAACCTTATAATATAATAAATATTACCCTCAATATCAGTCATATTAATCAAACCTTAGGTTAAAATTAATATTCCTAGACTATAGGTTAAACTTAGAAAATCTTCAAGTGTTACTATGAGTGTCCAAATAAATCCCGGTCTGAACCAATAAATCCACAGTCATAACAATAATACTACTATTACTATTATACTACTATCTAACTAGCTAAGTAAAGTTCTTGGACTCTACACCACCACTGCGAATGAGATCTTTAGTAGAGATCTACGAGACGTGCAACTTAACGCTTATGGAGCTAGAAAGCTTCGAAGAAGCTAAACAACAAGAAGTAGGGAGAAAAGCCATGAATGAAGAAATAAAGATGATTGGGAAGACTGAAACATGGGAGCTTGGAGATCTTCCACAAGACAAAGACACTATAGAAGTCAAGTGGGTTTACAAGACAAAGCTCAACCCAGACGACTCGATTCAAAAGCATAAAGCAAGGTTAGTTGCTAAAGGATACTCACAAAAACATGGAGTAGACTACAATGATACATTTGCTCCAGTTGCACGACTGGACACAATAAGGGCCTTAATGACTACCTCAAGAAGACAAAGTTCTCAGATTAAAAAAGGCTTTATATGGCCTGAAACAAGCTCCGTGAGCCTAGTACAGGAGGATTGATAGCTACTTAACTGAACAAGGATTCAGGAGGAGCAAAAGTGAGCCAACACTCTACATCAAGACTTAAGGTACGAGTGACACACTTGTTGTCTCTCTATATATGTTGATAATATCATCTATACAAGCCAATAAGGAGATGATCAAGAAATTCAAAGAAGACATGATGAAGAATTTCAAGATGACTGATTTGGGATTAATGCACTACTTTCTCGGGATTGAAATAACTCAAAAAGAAGATGGGATCTTCATTCCACAAAAGAAGTATACAGAGACACTATTGAAGAAGTTCAAAATGGAGGGATGTAAGACAGTATCAACTCCACTAGACAACAACAAAGCTCTCAAGAAAGAGGATGGCTCACCAAAAGCAGATGAATCGAAGTTTAGAAGTTGAATTGGTAGCTTACTTTATCTGACAGCTACAAGACCATACATTATGTATGCAGTCAGTTTCCTATCAAGATTCATGAACGGTCCAAGTCAAGTTCACTACGGAGTAGCCAAGAGAGTCGTTAGATAGTTGCAAGGGACAAAGAACTACAAAATATGGTATGGAGTCACGCAAGAGTCAAAACTCATTGGCTACACAGACAGTGACTGGGCAGGATCACTAGAAGATATGAAAAGCACGACAAGATATGCCTTCACAATTGGATCAGGGATATTTTCCTGGGCATCAAAGAAACAAGCGATAGTTGTGCAATCATCAACTGAAGTAGAGTATATTGCCATAGCAATGACTACAAGCCAAGCTATATGGTTGAAAAGAATTTGAAGACATGGGAGAATCACAAGACGAAGCTACAAAGATCTATTGCGATAGCAAATCAACTATTGCAATGGCCAAAAATCCCGTATTTCACAGCAGAACGAAGCATATAAACATCAAGTATCATTTCATCAGAGAAGCTGAAATAAACAAAGAAATAGAACTCAAGCGCTGCATGACTAAAGAACAGTTAGTAGATATTCACAAAGGCACTACCAAGAGGAAAGTTCGAACTAGTACGAGATATGATTGGAGTTACTCAAATGTGTACCAATGAGGAGTATTAGAAGTTGCTACACATTTCTTGAATACTCTAGAATATGCTAGACATTTGTATAATGTTTTACTCTAGAATTTTCTAGATATTTGTAGAATAAGATTACTCTAGAATTTCTTATAAGCAATTCTAGAAAACTTAAGTCTAGAATTTTCTAGTTATGCTTGAAAAACAAGTAAATTTGTGTGGTTAATATTCCTTATGGTAAAAGAAGGATCTAGAACAAGCAATTCCAGCCACAAATGTAAAGTAGGCAAGCCACTAGCAAATGGTGTAACTAGAAACTACAAACCATCAATAAAATTCTACTACATTCTACTATCTTTTACTCTCTAAAACATAAACCTTACTCCTTCAAACCAAATTTCTTCACTTGTCCACTCAACAACATCAACTCTAATATCACAACTCATCATTACTCTAGCCACTACTACTACTCATCAAATATTCTAAACTATTACAACAAATCATCACTATTTTCTCTATCCCAAATTCACAAATCATCACTCTGCAACATGTGGTTCCGAGTTGATAGCATAGGAACCAACTATCATGTCTTAGGAATTAATAGATGCATTAACATTCACTTTTACAATCTTCTCCCCAGTGAAAGTCAAACTGTTTGATTATTGTCACTCCGAGTCGGTGTCAAATTTTGTTGAGAATGATGTTGTTGAGCTTGTTAATTGGTACCGAGATAAGAAATCATATGCCAGCTACTACAAACTCATCTTGAAACTAAACACTATCATGCACCATTCTATTGCTTGCATGTTCAATAAACTTGCATCTTGTTTATGACGGTATAAATTTTTTGTATATGGCTAGAGGGTTTTGTATCAATTTAAGTAGAGTGGAGTGGGTTTTGTATTTGGATTTTTAAATCTGCATCTATCGAATCAAAGGATACTTTAGGTACTAGATTAAGAATATAACCTGAAATAACAGCTGGGTTTGTCTAACAAGTTTTTTAAGAAGTTAACTAATTACGCTCAATGTTAGTTAGTTGTGATTGAAACCTTTTATTTGCTTAAATACTTGTTTACTAAGAAGTTAATTAATTATACAAATGAAATTCTTGTTTTTTGAATTTGGTTATTTGGGGAGTAAATATGGTGTGTGTACTTGGTTTGAAGTTGAGAAAGTTATTTGTGTTGTGGAGGCATGTATCCAGCACAAAGACGATGATGAAGAAGCCTGACAGAGTGACCAAAAAGGTGGTGGAAGTAGACAGTTAATTTGTAACCATTTTTCTAAATTACAAGGACATGTCTTATATGGTTATCTTAGTCAATATTTAAAGAATTCAACATTTTCATTGACAAATAAATGACTATAAAATAATGTCCACAATTCAGGATATAGCATACCACAAAAGAAAAGAAAAAAAAAACAAAAATGCTTATAAACATCTTCAAAGTACGAAACCAAAGAATATTTTATGTAAACATCTTCAAATAAGGGAACCAAAGAACACATTTCAGACAGTCTAAATATAATTCATGCGTGGATGAATATTTTATGTTATTTAAACTATCATACATATTTAGTTTGATAAAACGCTAAAAAAGATCACCTAATTTATAAGAATTGTATAATACATGGACATGTTGCATAGGGTTATCTCTTATTCAAAGTTCAAACAATTCAGCATTCACATTTTCATTGAAAAATATAGAAAACAATATAAAAAACGCTTACAAATAACTACATACTTCAAAAAAAAAGACAAAAGCAGGAATAAAATAGTGTGTATCTGAGTTCAACAATTGTGTAAATTAACTAAAGTTATTGTATTTTTTCATGCCTATATTGTGTCATACATGTTTACATTGCATAGCAGTGGTAAGATGTGCCTGCCTAATCATATATCATAAATTATACAAAACTCGTTAAGCCCACAATAAAATATTATTTAACAAATGCAATTACAACTATATCTCAATGACCCACAAATTTTTTAAATCAAACAAATCTAACTAGTACACAAAATGGGCTACCATAAGTATCACTCATATTTTTTAACATTGGGTGGGCCAGTGGCCTATGCAACATTTTCAGAAATTATTAGTCAATGGTCCCCAATTATCAGAAGCAAAGCATTTTATATGTTAATTTAATAAGAAATACAGGTGGGAGCCGTACTTGGCGGGCTAGAATCGGTCGCCTAATACATGGAAGCATATATCTATATGTTATATAAATGCGAGCTTCAAGAAGATGATGTGGCACTCTAAAATTGTTATAAAATATTTTATCTATTTTCTCCTTTAATCTAATTTTTTATTCATTTTATAAATTATAATAATATAGTAATTTTAAAAAATATAAGTAATTACATATTTTTGAAATTTAAATAAAATATTTACAATAAATTATTATCGATAAATATTCAAATAGATTTTGTAGCATCATTAATCAAAAGATTTTCCACCATCTCTAATGGTGTGGAAGTTATTGCGACTTCTAATATATTTATATTTTTTATTTAATTACTATTATTATTTAAAATGAATAGAAAATAGAAAAATTAATAAAATTTATATAACCATCTTATTTTTTATTTGCTTATTTGTGGTTAATTAATTTACTATTATTATTTAAAATTTAAATAAGATATTATTTTTATTTATTTATAATAATATGTTCATATCTATTTTTGTAGATTTTTTTAAATTAAAGATATTTTATTATAAAATATCTTTTTGTATATAAATATAAATATAAATTTAAATAATTATTTTTTAAATTATTTAAATATTATTCTAGATGGATATTTAAAAAACTATAATTGCTCCAAAGCACTTTATCTATTTTTATGTGATACTCTAAAATTTTTCTAAAACACTGTATCTATTTTCTCCTTTATTCTAATTTTTTATTCATTTGATAGATTATAATAATACTAGAAAACATAACCACATTTCTCGCAGTCTTTTGTAATTATTAAAATATATATTTTTAAATATTTTTTAGGAGATTGTGGGATAGTGGTTCATTTTCACGTATAACATGATCTTTATATGGACATGTGAAGACATCTTGGCCATAATTTTTTTTTTCATGATGGTGTTCACTGTTCAATGTATAGTGAACCTCCTATTGATTTTTGAAAAATTCTAACAAATTAAAGTACCGAAAATAAAGTTCAAAAACCTTGTTGTACATGTGCTTTTATTTATTATTATACGCATTGCGAGATTTTTTTTTTATATAAAATGTCTAAATTATGTATAAAAAAATTTATGTTTTGTGTAAGACTTATTTTGGTCGATTACCTGTTTGAACCTTTGGACCATGTATTTATTTAAAAAGTTCAAACTTCTTATAAAAATTAAATTATATATTTATATAATTTTTGTTTTCTATAAGGGTTCATACCATTTTGAATCTTGTATTTTAGTCGATTATCAGTTGGAACCTTTATTTTTAAAAATTAACTTGTGAACCTCAAGTTTTGACAAAAGGTTAAAGTATGAATAGATAGATCGATTATTTGAAAACTATATTTTGACCGATTACTTGTTTTGATTCTTTATTTTTAAAAATTAACCTTTGGATTTTATATTTATTCAAAAGGTTAAAAATTCTTTATAAAAAGTAAATTATATAAATATATATAATTTATTTTTTCTATATGGGTTCACACCATTTTGAACCTTCTATTTTAGCAATTTACCCATTTGGACCCTTTATTTTTATTTTTTTAAATTAACTTGTGCACCTTGTGTTTTTTCAAAAGATTAAAAATTGGAATATAAAGATAGATTATTTGAATCATGTATAATTTGGTTGATTACCCGTTTGGATCTTTTATCGTTAAAAACTAACATTTGGATCCTGTGTTTTGTCAAAAAGTTAAAATATAAATAGATAGATTTTATTATTATTATTGATGTTGTTGTTGTTGTTGTTATTGACGCGGTTTTTCGCTAACAGTGTATTAACAAACAATATGGTTGATTAGTGTTTAATAAACTGTACTGAAAAATAAATGAATTCACTCAAGAACACAAAACTTTTACGTGGCTCAGTTGTTAAAATCCACCTAGTCCATTGCTGTTTTTCTCTCTCTTTTGGCAGAGTTTTGGTATTACAGAATTATTGTCTCCTTTCCTGTCCAACATTCTTAGTATTTATAAGGAAATTCCAAGGACAAGTTTGGGTAACCACGCGAGTCAATCACACATTTACATAATTATTACATTTTATACAAATAATTCCCATTTATATTGAGATATGATTTGATAATAGAATAAACAGGTTCCTACTATCTCGAACAATAAATATGACATCCTGGTCATAAATAAACGTATAAGGGGATCTCGAGTCTCTGGAGATCTGCGGGTATGCAATATATTATAATTAACACGAGCTGAATATCTCCTCCAAGCTCGTGCTTCGACAACTATTTTAATATTCTAAGCTCGCGCTTCATAGCCATTGCATCCTTAGTTCGGATTAAACCCAAGACGCCTGATACCATGTATGACCACTGTGCAACTCGAGTTGTCTACGTGGATAATAAGAAGATATCATTCCCTTGATCATTTCTCCATATATTTTTTTGCCAGCTGTACCCGAGCTGAGTGAATGAACTCGGGCTAAAATTAGGGTACAACATTTGCCCCCCAAGCTCCTGCTAGTGTATGACGTCGTCACTTTCTGACCTACACAATAGAGGCCTTTAGACTTCTATTACATAAAACCATGCATGCCCACTACTTGATTACTGGACATGTGGTGTACCACAATTGGCGTCTGTTCGGGTTTCGAGGACTGCAATAATTGTCTTGTCAACTTTTTGCCGCCGTTTGGTTTATTTAATCTAGGCCCTTGGATCTTAAACTAACCCAATTGGATGACCCAGACTAATTTCCACAATTTATGTATAAATAGGATGGCCAAATTTCAAAGTTCACCACCTTTCATTTAAAAATTTTCCTTTTCTGCTCTTCCAAGCCTCTCTTCTCTCCCAGAAATCCCAAAAACTGTTCATCGTGCCCAGTCATTCAAAAGCTTCCCAGGAGCTTCCTGTTGCCAAATCTATTCCCTTGAATCTGCGAATCGTACTTTCTTGTAAGTATCTCATCCTTTGGTTTGAAAAGCTTCTTTTTTTTTTTTTTCTAATGGAATTTTTGTTCTTCACCATGTTCATCCGCAACATTCATTGTAGTTACTGTTAAGCTATATCTAAACGTTCTTGGGGAATAGGTTTTGACTTAGGTTCAACGAGTGAGTCCAAAAATGTCTTAGAAATAGGACGTTCATAAAATTGGGAAATTTCTGGGTAAATCTGGGTAATTGATAACTCTACAAAATAGATTTATTTAACCACTTTTTATGTGCTAATTGCTGCTTAGTTCTTGAGTTTTTAATTACTTTATTAAGTTTTTAAGTAATTTTGAATTTATTAGTCTTATCATGATTTTATATATTTTTGTGTGTTTTTATAGTTATTTTGTTGTAGTTTAATTATTTAAATTATTGTTTTTAGTTAGAAGTAAAAAATGTGTGTTTTATTGAAACTAAATGTTAAATTACATTAAGTTTTAATTAATATTTTCAAAGAATTAATATGATTTATTTTATAATTGAAAATATTTGATTGTGATTTAATTTATTTTTATTTTAGGGAATATGTTGTATTTTTTTGGGTAGAAAAGCAAGGAAAGGAAAAGAAGTAGAGTTGGAAAAGAAGTGAAGTAATGTGGCAAAACTGAAAAGAGAAGCCTCCAAGAACCTTCAGCCGTGGGCCTCTCTGCACCTGGCCTAGCCCAGTAGCCTGCCTCATGCCCAGCCGTACTTCACAAGCCAGCAGCAAGCACCCAAGCTTCTCACCAGCCAGCCCGCCTGGGCCTTCCCCTCTCCAACCGAAGCCCATGCTGCACCCCTTCAGCAGCCCATATCCAGCCATGCACGGGCCTTCATTCAGTTTTTCCCAGCTCACCAACTAGCCCAATTGGGTCTCCGAATCACCCCAGGCTCGAGCCCAAATTTCCACCTGCCACCAGCAGTGACAAGCTGCCCTCTTCCCCATTTTGAGCCCAACAATGTACCTTTGTCCCCTTGTCCAAAAATGCCATATTTACCCAAACTTTTCTACACATTTTACCCCAAAACATCATCATTACACCCTATAATTTACCCCTATTTGCCAGTGATGGCGGAAGGAGGCTGCCTTGCGTGGGCCTGGGCAGCTGGACAAGTGGAAGGCCCATGGTGGCTTTGGGCTTGTGGCTGGTGGAAGAAGCTTGGGCCTTTGTTTTCATATTTGCCACATTTGTTTCTTTCTTTTTCTTGGCTTTCAAGAGCTAAAAAAATATACAACATAGTTCCTACAAAATAAATATAAATTAATTCATGATAAAATAAATCATATTAATTCTTTGAAAAATATTAATTACAACTTAATTTAATTTAATATTTAGTTTCAATAAAACACATTTTTTTTTACCTCAAACTAAACAACAATAATTCAAATCTACAACATATTACAACAACATAACTTTAAAAATACCCAAAATTCTATAAAATTAAAATAAACCTAATAAATTCAAAATTACTTAAAAATTTAATAAATTACTTAAAAACTCAAAGACTAAGCAACAATTAGCATAAAAAATGTGGTAAAATAACTCTATTTTATAGAGTTATCACTAATCCTAATGGTGAATTAATTTAAAGAATACCCTTTCGGGGTAATGGAAATGAAGGATTTTTAGGTTTAGAACCAGATAGCTTAGAGGTTACGTTTTCTTGGGTGGTTTTGCACTAAACCGCCTCCCAAGGAAAGTAGTGGTCTGACATTCTGACACACGGATCCCTAAATATCCGGGGTCTGTTAGGAAACCGAGGCGCGTAGCTTAGGATATCACGTGGCATCACGGGATGGGGCTGAGGCTAACCTTAGCTCGTATAACAAAAGCAAATCGTTTCCTTCGTACTCTCACGTCATAGTTTTAGATCCTCTTACGTCACCTACTAACTAGGCCGTTTTGTCGTTAGGCGATTTGATGGCTCCTCAAAAGAAGAATGCCTCAAGCTCGTCCTCTCAATAGAAGAACAAAGGGAAACAGATCGCCTCAGAATCTCCCATCCCACACTTCGGTCCAGTGGTGGAGAAGGAGCTCGTGGTCGATCCCAACGCATACTTCGAGGCTGAGCGTATCATTTCAAAGATCTGATTCAGGGGAGAGTAACCAAGATTATGTTGAGCCACAATATAGAGGACGGAACTGGAACTCTTCTCGTTCGACCTGCGTTCGAAGGAGAACAGAGCTGTTCCCCTCTCTAAGACAACTTCGTGGCTTGGAGTGATGAGCATCTGAAGGCTGGGGCCTTCTTCCCTCTGGACCAGTACTTCACGGATTTTTTAAATTACATGAAGCTGGCTCCATTTGAGCTCCACCCAAATCCATACAGACTTTTGGCAGGGCTGAAGTATTTGTTCTTGAAACACGAGTGGGAGGTCCCCACTCCGACAGACATTCTGTATTTCTTCTGCCTCAAGGGAAGCCCCGACCAGAGGGGACGCGGTGATAGATTCTATTACCTCACGCGATTCCCTAATTCGGTCTCCATCATCGAGCTTCCCAGCCATCCAAACGACTACTTTGGTCATATAAAACATCACACAGAACATTTTCCAGAAGCACTCTGGTCGTATAGAACATCACAATGAACAATAACAGGCCATGCACTATTTTCTTTAGCCTATGGGTATGAGGCCATGTTACCAGTTGAGTTAGATCCACCCTTGCATAGAAGGATAACATACAACCAGAATATGAATAACCAATTATTAATGGAGTCTTTGGACTTGGTTAACGAAAGACGCGAGCAGGCTCAATTACGAGTTGCAGCTTACCAGCAAAACGTCACTCAATATTTTAATTCTAAAGTACGCGAAAGAAAGCTTGACACAGGAGACTTGGTACTTAGAAACTTTTTTGTCAACACTCGCGATTAGGCTGCTGGAGTACTTGGACCAAACTGGGAGGTTCCATATCAAATTGAAGAAATTCTTCAACCATGTACATACAAACTTGCTCGCATAAATCGAGATCTCGTTCCTTGCTATTGGAATGGAGAATACCTGCAAAAGTATTATCAATGAACATTTCTTTTTAAAGATTTGGCTTGTATTAATTTTACTTTTTACAAGTTTTTCAACAAAGGCTGGCCAGTTAGATGGCTGATCGGTTATAAGTGTAAGATCAATTTTTGATCACTCGTACGGAGACGAATTTTTGTCCATTTTTTTACAAGAAATAAAAGGAACTGTGCGCAACCAATTATTCTTGCCAATTATTGTATTTATTACAAGTATTTGCTTATTACGTGTGTTGTTCTGCTATATTATTTGATTTTTTATAAGTATGCGAGCAGTAATGTTCAAACAGGTATTAGTCAATGGCAAGTGACTGAGAACCTTAAACTCCTCGATCACTTGGGGGGGGGGGGGGGACATAAGATACTAAGCAAGCAAAGCATGTTATAAACATATGTAAACACACGAGAAAAATAAGGGAAAACATACTACGACACTTAGAGTATTTTTAAAAAAAAATTAGCTGATTTTGTAAGATAATAAAGTGTTATGCTAGGCTTGGTCATACGAGCAGATGTTATAATAAGCAATTGTAATGTCCAACTATTATAATATCGAAACGAAATATCTTTACACTGCGAGCAATTGTTTCTTGGGTTAAAAATATTAAAAGTAAATAAATATGCCTTAGGTAGCAAATTGTCTTAACACCGCGAACATTCTAGCCGAGTGTTCTAGTTTATATATATACTAGATACAATCAACATTCACTATGCACGTTTGCTTAGTTTTATTTATAAAATTTATTATTTTTATTAAATTTATATTAATATCATATAAATTTCAAATAAATACCATATTTTAATTTAATAATTTATTTATTTTTGTTTAAGTTTATGTTTGTTATAGTTTTTGAATTTGAGAGTGACAACAAGATATTATATATTATATGTTTAATGTAATATTAGATATTATAAGTAGATTTTAAATTTAAGTTTCTTGCTAGTTAATTTTTTTTTTTGCTAATTCACAGTAGATTATATTATATGTTTAATATGATATTATTCTAATAAGTGAGTTTAATTATAATTAAAATTTATTTAAGTTATAAAACATATGGTTTTATTATTTTAAAATAATTATCATTGTAAAATATCTGAAAAATATCATATTTTAATTTGTTTAATCATTTATTATTTTAAAATAATTATCATTGTAAAATATCTTAAAAATATCCTATTTTAATTTGTTTAATTATTTATTATTTTTAAATAATTATCAGTGTAAAATATCTCAAAAATATCATATTTTATTTATTCTTAATTATTTATTTTATTTTATTTAAGTTTAAGTGTTTACAAACTACTGTTAAATATAAGAATATTCTGTTAAATATAAGAATATTCCGTCAAAGTTAACATTACACAAATAAAAAACAGTTAAATCCAAAAATTTCTGTTGTCTACACACTTATTATATAGAAGAGATATAAAAGCAACTACTACCTTCACTTAGTTTTAAAATTGTAAATATTAACTATAATTTTAATAAAAACTGTTTCACTATTTATTTAAAAAAATATATATATATATTATAGAATAAATTATAGTTCTATAATATATAAATATTTATATCAATATTCTCTACATATATATAAAATACAATAATATTTAAAAATAATTTAATAATAGAAATAAAATTAGAATAGAAAAAGTCATAGTATAGACAGTAATATATATGCATCAACTATTTTTAGTTTCTAATATATCTCGCAATGTCCTTTAGTGAATTTTATAAAGAAAAAAAATTTCAATCACTTGATGAAAAACAAACTATCACAAAAATTTATAAGATAAAAAAAATTATATGCATGCCTTTATTATTTTTAAATAAATATGATTTAATTATTTAAATTATCATAAATTATCTTAAAAATATCCTATTTTAATTAATTAATTTATTTATTTATTTTTGTTTAAGTTTATGTTTGTTCTAGTTTTTGAGTTTTTGTTTAAGTTTATATTTGTTCTAGATTTTGAATTTGGCAGTGACAAAAAAAAATTATATATTATATGTTTAATATAATATTAAGTTTAATTAAATTTCATTTAAGTTATAAAATGTATGGTTTTATTATTTTTAAATAATTATCATTGTAAAATATATCAAAAATATCATATTTTAATTTTTTTAATTAATTTTATTTAAGTTTAAGTCATGTTTACAATCTACTGTTAAATATAAGAATATTATGTTAAAGTTAACTGAAAAAAAAAATCGTTAAAACCAAGAACTTTCGTTATCTACACACTTTTTATATAGAAGATATATATAAATATATATATATACTAGATACAAGCAACTAGCAAATGCACATTTGTTTAGTTTTATTTATAAAATTTATTAGTTATTTTTATTAAATTTGTATCATTGTCATATAAATTTCAAATAAATAAACAATATTATATAAAAAAATGACATAAATATATTAAATTAAAAAATTAAAAAAAAAATTATGATTTTTTTAAAGTATATATAATATGATAATTTTTTTAAACATAAATGATAATTTAAGAATATTTATTATATATTATCATTATAATGATATTTTATAATATTTAAATTTATATTAATATAAGTATTAAATGTCTAATCTTGTATTAAATATTATTATAATAATAATATTTTATAATATTTATTAAATATCTACTATTGTATTGTATATTATTATAATAATGATATTTTTAATATAATTATTATATATGTATTCTTATATTAAATATTATTATAATAATGATGTTTTATAATATTTAAATTTATATTAATATAATTAATAAATATCTATTTTTAGTTAGTTTTAAAGGTCTATTCTGTTAAATATTTAGTATTCTATTAAAGTTGAAAATACAAATTGTTAAAACTAAGAATTTCCATTATCTACACGAACTACTATAAATATAGGTTTTCTTAACGTTTTTTTTTTCAACTTTAAAGAAAAAGTACAGAGAAAATGTTTGAATGAGTCTAAAATATCACATTTGATACCCGCGTACTATTTTATTACGATTTAAAAAAAACACAGTCTAAAGTTTGAAGAGTGGGGAGGCGGGGACTTTTCTCCGCAGTAATTTAGAAAAAATCGCAGAGAAAAGTTTATGACTTTTCTCCGCTGTTCTTCTTCTTCCCTGCAAAACTAACCCGAGATCTATTTCCCCTCATTTTCCATTTCACATACGCGAAAGAAGAGAACGACTCTGCCCTTCGTCCCTAGCCACGGTAAGGTCCTTTTTCACCATTTTCATTATTTTTTTTCTTCATTTTATTGCATATTAATGCTTTAAATCATGTAAATATATATAATATTGATTTATTTTGATGTTTTAGGGAAAAAATGAAGAAATATTGAGCGAGTTTAATGGAGTTTCAATGTATGTTTATAGGGTGGATTTCATGCTTTTTTCTAACGTTTTTGAACGTTTATAGAGGATTAGAAGACATTTTCATTGTTCAAAAAATGTATTGATCACCAAAACTTGATTTTTTTAATATATATTTTAGTTTTTGGGTATTTTTTTTATATTATTTACCTAATTTATTGGTTTTTAATAAATTTAATATTAATTATGTTAAATCTTTAAAATGTGTTGTATTTTACATAATTTTTTATATTATAATATTGTTATTTACATAATTTTTTAAATTATAATATTATTTCTTACATAATTTTTTATATTATTTACATAATGATTTCTTTATGTTTATTTTTGTTAATTATATTATTTTAGGAACAATTCAATTACCATATATTTACTAACCAATGTTTAAAGTTTTATTGTTAAAAATATTTGTTTGAATTTGAGATGTGTTGAAATTGTTGAAGATTAATTTTGAAGGTGAGTAATTATTACTACTTAATTTTTTTAATTTTTTATATTTACGAACTGTTGTTAGAGGAGTTTGAATCCGTAGTGGAGTATGTTATGAGATAAAATTGTGTGTAGCAGAGAAAACAGAAGGTTGAGAACATATGTGTCTTAGTGAAGTAGGTTCTGCGAATTATGTGTGCTGCGATGACTTATGGTTGAGAACATGCATGTTGTTTGTTATATGTTTTGTTTGATTAGAATTTATAGGTAGTAATAACTTGGGATATGCTATAAAAACAGATGAAACTCTGCCCAATTTTTTTAAAGATTAATATATTAATTGAACATGTTTTATAGGTTAATATATGTAATAATTATGATTGTTTATATTGAAATTGTAAATACATATGAATTTTGGATATGTTATAGAAATAGAGGAAACTCTGCCCATTTCATTTTAAAATTTATTAATTGAACATATTTTTGTTCAATTACAATATTAATTTTCTTTTCATTATTGACTTAGAAATTAGGTAGATATTATCATTATAGATAAATCATGGATTCTTGAGAATATAGAAACACAACAATTTCAAGACGGATTCAACCAATTTTTAGAATTTTTCTAAACAAATTGTAGTGATTTGGAAAGAATTCATTGTCCATGTATAGATTGTGGTAATGGATCAAAAGGAAATATACCGTGGTAAAGAATCATGTATTTTTTCGGGGATTTGATACAAATTATCATACATGGTATTAGCATGGGGAATCATTGAAAAATAATAATCCATATCCATATGGGAGGGGTTGATGATTTGTGTTACAGTGATTTCGACGATCATCCTATGGAATTGGTCGATGAAACACAAGAAGAGAATATTGATGATCCTTCAAAATTAGATAAATTGGTTAGAGATGCAGATAAAACACTATTCAATGGTTGTCTGAAACAAAGATTACCAACGATGGTGAAATTTTAGAACATAAAAGCAGAAAATGGAGTTAGCGATAATTGTTTTAGTCAATTTTAGTTGCTTTTTAGCGATAATCACACTTTCCCAGAATGTGATTTACCCCGCTACAAACCTAACAAGAGTAAGGAGATTAGGAAACTTATTCTTCAGAAAGTGATGTAGTACTTGCATTTGATTCAGCGACTTAAGCGGTTATATCGAACTACAGAATACTCTGAAAACTTAATATGGCATGAGACTAGGTGAGTGAAAGATGGCAAACTCCGACATCCTACAGATTCGCAGGCCTAGAAAAAAGTTAATAACATAAATCCATAATTTAAAAATGAAGCAAGACATCTTCGTCTTCGTCTAGGTCTAGCTGCCGATGGGGTAAATCCACATAAATCTCTAAGTGGCAGGCATAGTTCATGACCTGTCTTCCTTGTTATGTACAATCTTCCTCCGTGGTTAGTGATGAGAAGAAAGTTTTGATGCTCACGTTAATGATTTCAGGCCCAAAACAACCGCGACACGATATAGATGTTCATTTGGCACCATTAATTGATGATTTGAAAGATTTGTATGAAAATGGTATTGAGGCATATGACAGTTTTAAGAAAGAAGTCTTTAACTTAAAAGTTATGTTGTTGTGGACTGTTAATAATTTCCCGGTTTATGGTAATCTATCAGGTCTAAGCACAAAATGTTACCAGGGATGTCCAATATGTTACATTAACACAAGGGCTCTTCTTCTGTCGAATGGGCACAAAATGTGTTATATGGGTCATAGACGATACTTTCCCCTAAATCATCGTTATAGGAAAAAAAACATTTGATGGTGAGAAAGAACAATGCTATAACGCCCTAGATAACCAAGACCGTTACACTGTGTATTTTAAAATAGTGCAAGACTTGCTAATCAAGCCGTTTAAATAAAAATGTGATCCTAAGGTCAATCACTAGGTTAGGGTTAAAAGATATTGGATATAAACGGTTAATTTTCATTGAAATAGATGTTTGTTACATTGGATCCCAAAAACAGGGTTCAAGTAACAATTTACAATCCTCAAAAGTTTTGTACAACCAGTAGCCACTCTAATGGAAAAATAAAAAATTTAAGGCTCTGTCCCAGTACTATCCCTCGGCCGTGGCGGACGAGCAACTGACAATGTACACCTCACCCCAAGAGCTCTCCAACTCATGGTTGGTCCAGCTTTCCCTTGCCTTTACCTGCACCACGTAGCACACGTGAGCCAAGGCCTAGCAAGAAAATCAAAACAACAAATACATAATTAGTAAAAGCATCCAATCAATCATAAGACAGTTATCCAGAAGTTCAACAAATCATAGGCATCAAACTAATAACAGTAAACATGTACGATCAGAAACATATCTTAATCAATATACAAATGTACAGGGTCGACACCCTTAGCCCGAGCCCTCTGTCTACTCAACTAACTCCGGCTCGCTTAGGCCGAGTCCATTGTTTATTTAGCTGACCCCAGCTCACAGTGGCCAAGTCGCGTCCTGTGCGCAAGTCATCAGCCCTGGCTTTCTTTGGCCATTCATTCTCATATACCATATTGATCATTCAGTCATACAGTACACATACTCAAATATTGGGAATCTCAGTGCCGTTCACAACCATTCAAGGGTGCAATTTTCTTACCTTAGATTTTGAGTGGAGAATACAAAATGGTCCAGAGCACGAGCCTTGGCGATAAACCTAGTCACAGTGGCCAATGGGTAATCATCAATTTCTAATCCATATCAATATTTAGGAAACTTTAGCTAGCCACCAGGACCTTGATTTCTACTAAATCGGGTCTTAGAAATCGTCCCGAGTGCTTAGGTTCGAACCCCCGAGCCCTTCTAATTCTAAAAAAAAAAACAAACCTAGGCCAAAATCCCTAAAGGTCGTAGCGCGCCCCCAAGTTAAAGACTCAACCCCCAAGCCTCAGGGGGAGGCAGGCCGCGACTTTCCCCCTAGGGCCAGGTAGCGCCTTCAAGACATGGAGCACACCCAGGGCCTTCTGGGCATGAGAGTCGTTGCATTAATGAGTTGGGTCACGGTGCGCCCCCACGTACCCAGAATTTCTGGGTTTTCTCCTCATCCTTCCCAACCAAAAACCTCGAAAATTCAACCAAACTCTTAGCCAAATTCAGAATCCTTATCCCCACATTTTAAACATCATATCCAACCTTATCAACAATCTCTACACTTCCTAACACCCAAAATCAGCTAACAAAAACTAAGCCCCATGCAACTCAAACCTCTTAACACAAACTCAGCAGAATTAGAGTACTAGAATAGAATTCTTACCTAAAATTGTAGCCTAGTTTCCCCAGTAGCAATCTTGAATGAACTCAGCTTAATCCTTAGGTTCCAACAGTTGAATTTCCCTGGTTCCAATCTTCAATTCATCAAAATTCCTCAAGCTTAAGGGTGAGAGAGAACCATGAGTGAGAAGGGGTGAGAATGAGCCGAGAGTCTTCCAAAATCTTCTGGTTATTCCTTAGGATTTTACTGAGTTTATCCCTTGCTTAAACAAAAGACTTCTTTGCCCCTCTAAGCTTATTAGTCCACTAAGGGTACTAAGGGGTAAAATTGCCATTTTTCTCCCAGTTCTCGCTAATTCCTCAAGTAATCCTACCATTAATCAATTAATCCCGTCATGTCTAATTAATTACCAAATATTTATTCATTATCTAATAACTCCCAAAATATTTCTCTATGTTCCTAAAAATAAGCCTAGGCTCTCCCCGAGCTGGGTATTAAACCCCGCTGTGACTATTTCGCTAGTCCGCTCACTAGGACCATCTTCGACCAAATTCTGCAAATATATCCACATAATAATGTGGTCTCAATCATAAATCACATAGAATCACATTTATGCCCTCAACGGGCCAAAATTACAAATATGTCCTTATAAGCTATAAATGGCCCACATGCATATCTAATACTCATACTCATACACATGCATATAATATATCCATATAATTATATTAATCATGCATGCCACATATTTAACTAATTAAACATACACATAAACTAATTATGCCCCCCCGACACACTAATCAAGGCCCTAAGCCTTATTAGCAATTTTGGGTCGTTACAAATGTGTTGCTCCTTTACCACTTTCAGGGCAACAAATTCTCAAAGAAGTAGAGAAAATTGATTTCAAGTATGGAACCATGAAGAAAAATAGAAAGTAAATGGATGTTTCCAAAGGAAATCAATTTTTTTTCGTCTGCCTTACTGGAAAGATTTACTTGTTCGACATTGTTTGGACGTCATGCATATAGAAAAAAATGTGTGAAAAAGTATTATAGGTACATTACTTTAAATTTCCTGTAAAACTAATGATGATTTAACTAGTCGTTTAAATCTTGTTGAAATGGGTATACAAACTGATTTAGCACATGAAGAGAAAGGTAAACACACATATTTACCTCCTTCTTGTTTCATGCTGTCCAGAGAAGAGAAAAAAGTCGTATGTAAATCATTTACAGAGATGAAAGTGTCTGCTGGCTATTCATCCAACATTCCAAACTTGGTATCCATGGGGGATTTGAAGCTGATGGGTATGAAATGATTATCATATGTTAATGCATCAATTACTTCTAATTGCTATCTGGTCAGTCTTACTAAAAAAAGTTCGAGATTGTTTGACAAATGTTTCCATATTCTTCAATCATTTATGCGGAAAAGAATTAGAAATGAAAAAATTGGATGCATTGCAGTGTGAGATAGTGAAAACTCTTTGCAACCTTGAAATGTTTTTTCATCATCCTTCTTTGACATTATGATACAGTTAATAGTTCATCTAGTAAGGGAAGCCAAGTTGTGTTGACCAGTTTGGGTGAGATGGGCGTACCCATTTGAAAGGAGTATGAAGGTGTTGAAAAGTTATGTGCGTAATCATTATCGTGCTGAAGCTATGGTTGAATGTTATATATCGGAAGAGGCAGTAGCATTTTTCTTAGAATACACGAGTGGGATTGAGACAATCAGAATCAGCAAACCACTAAATAACTCATATAGGGTTGATAAAGGACTATGAGGGAACATAACAGTGATATCTAGGGCAGAATTAGATCAAGCTCAATTAGTTGTGATGTAAAATAATCTCGAGATTCAATCATATATAATGTAAGTAGAGAATATATTTCAATCATATATATTAGAGTAATGATTTTCTTTTTGTTGTTTAAACCTGTTTGTACTCTTTTTTATGTTTTAGTGATCACATGGATTTATTACAGTTAATGATTCCAAACAAGGTTAAAAATAAATAGAAATGAGTTATAGATGAGCATAATAAAACGTTTTGTTGGTGGCTGAAAAATAAAATTTTGACGAAGTTGGGAGAACAAAATCATGGAGTGTTGATTGAGTTGAAGCGCATATCTATTGGAGCAAGCATTGATGAAATAAAGCACCAATCTTACAATGTCAGGGGAAATGATTTCATACTAAGTCAAGAGATGATGCTCGACTGGTTCAAAATAGTGGAGTAAGTATAGTTGCAGAAGTTATCATTTTGTCAATGCAAAAGATAATAACCCAATTTCAGGCACAATGACATAGTACAAGATTGTTGAAGAAATATGGGAGCTCGATTATTCCTTATTTCATATTCCTATTCTTAAATGTTCTTGGGTGGAGAACAATAATGGAGTTAAAATTGACGAACTTGGACTCACTCTGGTTGATTTAAGTAAGAAGGGAAGCAAGAATGATCATTTTATCATGGCTGCCTAAGCAAAACAAGTGTTTTACATAACTGATCCAGTTAATGATAAATGGTTAATCGTTTTATTAGTTCCCGAGAGGAAATTCTCAGAAAAAGAAGATGACGATGAAAATGATGATTTATATCATGATTGTTTCAATGTTGGACAACCGATACATGAACAAGTTCAGAATATTCAAGATAATGATATTGACTGCGATAACGATACTGGTGATCATGATTATCTTAGAAACGACATCGAAGAAGGAATATGAGTCGATTGTGAATTGACCAAAAGAAAAGAAAACATGAATCGTGATTTATATAATACTTGTGCTTATTTATTTGTATAGTGTATTAATGATTAAGGGTCAAAAATGCACATTTATTGATTTTAGTTGTCAAAATATATTAAGTTTTAATTAATATTTTCTTAAAATTAATGTGATATATTTTATAAATGAAAATATTTAATTTAGATTTAATTTGTTTTCATTTTGTACGAAAATGATACAATTTTGGTTGAATAAAATAAAGCAAAAAGAAAAGGAAGTAAAAGTGGAAGAAAATAAAGAGAGTTGGCATTTTGAAGAATTCAAGCCCAAATTGAAAAGGCTCAATCTAATTCATGAAGATGCCATGTCACCAATCCATGCAATTTATTCTCCACCAATAAGAGTTGTCAATTATAATTCATTCCAACAAACATTGTCAATCCATGTGCTTCATTTTCAACCAATAGAAGTAGCTTCTTTTCAACAAAAATTAGCAATCCATGTGCTTCTCTCTCCACCATTGGTAGCTTGTCACATGTCATTTCCACCATAGATTATTTGTATTCTGCCTCTATAAATAGGATGTAGTTTTCATTTGAAAAACACACATTTTCTACACACTTCTCTCCCTACTGTAATGCCCCGAATTCTCCGATGTGGTTTAATGGTGGGATTAGTAGGCTGGGAGGGCCATAATTGTTTAATTATGTCATTAAATAAATATATGCATGTTTATGTGAATTATATTACTGTATGATGTTATATGCATGCATGCGGGTCTACATTTGAATACTATGATGTTTTGATAATTTGGCCCATTGAGGGAAAATTTGTGTATTTGGGTGCATAATGTGATTTGTGAATGAGATTCCATTATTATGGAGATATGTTCGAGCTATTCGGCATGAGACGATCCTATATAATGGATTAGCGGTTTTGTCATAACGGGGTCAATTGTTGGGTAATAAGAATGTTTATTTGATGTTAAATTGGGAATATTTGAGATCAGGATGAAAATCTGAAAGTTTTGACTATAATGTCCCTGGGGGTGTTTTTGGGACCCCGAGCACTAGGTTTTATTTGAGGTTACTTAAGCTTGAAGTAGCTTGTCAGATAGAACGTACATTAGAAAACCTCTCGTTCTTCCCCGTTAGCTCATTTTCACCGTTCAAAGCGTTTTCGAAGATATCTTGAGTTCTAGGAGTCGGAATCAAGCGAGGATTGAGGCATAGCGATCCTAGGAAAGATTAGAAGCTTCTTGACCGAAGGATTTGATGAGAAACAACCCAATCAAAGGTAATCTAAGTTTAAAGTTTTGAGTTTTTAGAGTTTCTAAGCTTTGCCTTGGCTTTTGTGAATTGTTGAGTTTTTGGTTTGATTGAACCTTGGGTTTTGTGGTTTTGGAGCACTGGGAAGCTTGGGAACTTAGATTTGATGATTTGGTAATGTTTAGGCATGATTTTGGAGGCTTTGGGATGTTGAAAACCGAGTTTGGGCATGTTCTGGGTTGGGCGCCGCGACCCTGTTCTTGGAGAGCCGCGGCCCTAGCTCGAAGAAGCAGGTGGTTGAGTTTGTGCTTGCTGGGCGCCGCGACCCTTGTTTCAGTTGTGGCTGGGGGCCACGTCCCTTAAGCAGGGTTGAGCCCGTTTGTGTGTTTTGACCCCGGGAACATGGTTTTAGGCCTCGGGATCATTCCTACTACTTGTATTAGTTTGGATTGATGTCCCAGAGGCTAGATATTGGTTTGGGAACCCTTGATTATCATTTTATTGATGGTATCCTTTAATTGGTTATGATTAGGTGACCGCTAAAGGACTAAAAGCTAGACCGTTCTCAAGGGTCGTTCTTCTATTCATTCTAGCTCAAATCAGAGGGAAGAAAACTGCACCCCATATGTGACATACATGGTTATTCATGAGGCATGTTGATTGTGTAAATGTGGACATGGATTGATTATTGAATGTTTGGCAAATCTTGCTCACTTGTGCATGGTACTTACTAATTAGTTAGATTTGGCAAAGGTGTCAGTATCAACTGTGAAGCTGTGACTCATTAGTCAGGTTCGGCAGTGGTACTGGGCACTGGTCACACAGTGCTGACTCATAAGTCAGGACGGCCTTAGTGTGTTCAATGCAAGCCATCAAATATTAGATATAATCGATATTTGCATTGGATGACTCAAAGAGCATTAATGCCGGACTGACCTCAAGTTCGATGAATATTATAAGCGCTTGTGTGACTTACCCATCAGTCACTCATCTGTTAAGTTAGAGACTTACCCATCAGTCTCTCATCTGTTTAAGGTTAGTGGCTTACCTAGCATCCACTCTTCTGTTTAAATTGGCGACTTGCTTGTCAGTCACTCAGTATGGTTTTCTAGAACCTCAAGTGATATTCACTCATCTGTTTAAGAGCTATAAGCTCTGTGTGATTATAATGATAATCATTTGATAACGTTTATATACAATAATGTGTTTTCTTGCTGGGCTTTGGCTCATGGGTGCTATGTGGTGCAGGTAAAGGGAAAGAAAAGCTCACCTAGCCTTGAGTGGAGAGCTTAGGTGGTGATGTGTACATATGCGGCCGCTTGACCACCACGGCCAAGAAGTTCTCAGAGGAACTAGGGGGTTTACCCTATTTTTGCCGCTTAGGTCGGCGGGTTTGTAATTTTGAAACAGTAATGACCCTTTTTGAGTTGTAAATAACTTGTAAATGTTCTTGTGGGCCCATGAATAGTTTTATGTATGAAATAAAACATATCCTTTCCTTTTTATTGAATTTTCCACCTTAGCCTGTTAATAACACTTAGAACAAGTTTTTAACCAAAGGACTCGGGTAGCGGGTCAAATTTCCAGTTCACCATTCACCGTAACGGTTCTGGAGTGTTACAACTTGGTATCAGAGCGTGCCAAGGTTAAGGTTCCTGTAGACTGGCTGGGCATGTACACACATCACTGAAGTCAAGCTCGACTCATGGTTTGGTAATTATTTATGTAGTTATGTGTATAACTGCTTAAATATAGTATATATGCTTTACCTGTATGCATAAGACACCATGTTGAACCTGTGCCCTGAAATATGATATCCTGAGCAACTGTGTGCTAATTAGTACTGAAATTGCTGGAACATACTCATTAGTATTGTTGTTTATGAATTATTATGCGATACATGCTGAGTGCTAAATGCTATAAACATGTATCTGCCTGTATAATTGTATGACTGTGGAGTATGATAATTGTTTGCTTATTCTTGGACCGTGAGGCAGCAAGAGGTTTAGTTATTACTACCTGACTGGCTGTATTGATCATTATTTCAGCAAGGTATAACAGATAAGAATGAATTCAAGGCAGATAGATACTTCAGCTGGCCAAAGTGATCAGGGCCAGAATAATAATAACAGCCAGGGTCAAGAGAATGACCAGTCTCAGATTCCACAACTAGCTCATACAAACTGTCAGCAGTTGTTTAATGAGTTGCAGGCAACAATGTTGAAACAGGGAGAGGAGCTTCGTCTCTTGAGACAACAGCAAGTGCCTACAGTGGCTAGTGTGTCAGAGGCACCTCCTATATCGGTGCCAGCAGCAGAGCAACTGCCTGAGGTAGAAAATAAATGGGAACCTCTGTATGAAAGGTTCAGGAAGCAACAACCTCCTGTCTTTTAGGGCAGTGCAGATCCTGCCAAGGCAGAACAATGGACGAGTATGATTACCACTATCCTTGACTTTATGAGGGTAACTGGTAATGAGAGGGTGGCCTGTGCCACTTATATGTTTCGGGAGGATGCCCAGATTTGGTGGGAAATGATTACCCAGACCAAGAATGTAAATGCCCTTAGTTAGGAAGAGTTTCAGACTCTGTTCAATGAGAAATATTACAATGATGCCATCAGGGCAGCTAAAGCTGAGGAATTCATTAGGCTACTTCAGGGAAGTTTGTCAGTCACTGAGTATGCCTTAAAATTTGATTGTTTGGAAAAGTTTTCCATGGAACTGGTGCCCACTGATGGGACCAGAAGAGAGAGATTCCTTCAGGGGCTACAGCCCAGATTAGCCCGAGATGTACGTATCACCACTGTGGCTGGGATCACTACCTATGCATAGGTGGTTGAGAAGGCACTCATAGCTGAGAGTGCAGAGAATAAGATCTGGCGTGATAGTGCTGCCAGAAAGGATTTTAGAAGGACAGTTCCTCCATTTGTGGGTTCTAGTAGGGGTGTAGGTCCTAGTGATCAGAAGAGGAAGGTTCCTAACACCTTCCCAGTTCCAGGTCCTGACAGGCGGCCCTGTGGTATTACAATGGGTCGTCCAGGGGGTAGTGAAGCCTGGAAGACTCGTCCTGAATGCCCTAGATGCAAGAGGCATCATTTGGGAGAGTGTATGGCAAATGCTTGCTACTTGTGTGGAGTAATAGGTCATTTTAAGAAGGATTGACCTCAGGTAAGAAAAGAAGAACCCAGGAAGGTGGACAGCTCGACCCCAGCTCGAGTGTTCACATTGACACAAGTAGAAGCTGAGGCTTCTCCCTCAGTTGTTACAGTGCAGCTTCTTAGTGCGGGAACTCCATATAATGTGTTGATTGATTCTGGTGCTGCACATTCTTTTGTTGTTAGTAGTGTTATTGATAGACTGTGTAGACCTTGTGATTTCTATGCTGTGGGGTTTGGAACCTTGTTACCCACTGGAGAATTAGTGGTATCCAAGAGATGGGTCAGATCCTTGCCAGTGACAGTAGAGGGCAGAGAGTTATCAGTGGATTTGATAGAGTTGGTTATGATTGACTTTGATATGACACTGGGTATGGATTGGTTGGCAAAGTATGGGGCAACCATTGATTGCAGAAGGAAGATGGTCACCTTTGAGCCTGAAGGTGAGGATCCTTTTGTGTTTGTTGGTGCTATGCATGGACCCCGTATTCCTATAATTTATGTGCTAAGGGATAGGGATTTATTGCAAAGAGGTTGCATTGGATTCTTAGCCAATGTGGTTGATACCACTCAGGTCATGCTAGTGAGACCAGAATATACCAGACTTGTATGTGAGTTTCTGGATGTGTTTCCAGAAGATTTGCCAGGGTTGCCACCGCACAGGGAAATTGAATTTGTTATAGAACTGGCACCAGGGATGGAGCCAGTGTCTAGAGCACCTTACAGAATGGCACCAACTGAGTTGAAGGAATTAAAGGTACAGTTGTGAGAGCTGTTGGATTTGGGTTTTATCAGACCTAGTTTCTCACCTTGGGGTGCGCCAGTTCTGTTTGTAAAGAAGAAGGATGGTTCTATGAGAATGTGTATTGATTACAGAGAACTGAATAAGCTGACAATTAATAATAAGTATCCTTTGCCAAGGATAGATGATCTGTTCGATCAGTTGCAAGGTAAGAAGGTATTCTCAAAGATCGACCTTCGTTCTAGTTATCATCAGTTGAGGGTCAAGGAAGGAGATATACCAAAGACTGCTTTTCGTACCAAGTATGGGCATTATGAGTTCTTAGTTATGTCTTTTGGATTGACTAATGCCCCTGCTGCCTTTATGGATCTGATGAACAGAGTGTTCAAGGATTATTTGGACCAGTTTGTGATCATCTTCATCGATGATATTCTGGTATATTCCCAGTCTGAGTCAGAGCATGAACAACGTCTGAGGTTGGTTCTACAGACTCTGAGGGAACACAGATTGTTTGCCAAGTTCAAGAAATGTGAATTATGGTTATCTCAGGTATCCTTTCTTGGGCACATTGTCAGTAAGGAGGGGATTAAGGTAGATCCAGCAAAGATCGAAGCGGTCAGAGATTAGCCAAGGCCAAAGAATGCTTCTGAGGTTAGAAGTTTCCTTGGATTGGCAGGTTATTATAGGCGGTTCGTGGAAGGGTTCTCAAAGATTGCTAGTGTTTTGACTGAACTGACACGCAAAAGCCAGAAATTTGTGTGGTCAGATAACTGTGAGAACAGCTTGTAGGAACTGAAGCAGAGGTTGATTACAGCTCCGATTCTGAGTCTTCCGACAGATTAGGAGAAGTTTGTGATTTATTGCGATGCTTCTCATCAGGGTTTGGGTTGTGTTTTGATGCATACAGAGAAAGTAATTGCTTATGCTTCTCGTCAGCTGAAGGAGTATGAAAAGAAATATCCCACTCATGATTTAGAGTTGGCGGCTGAGGTCTTTGCTTTGAAGATATGGAGGCATTATCTCTACGGAGAGAAGTGTGAGATTTATACAAACCACAAGAGCCTGAAATACTTCTTCACTTAGAAAGACTTTAATATGAGGCAAAGGCGTTGGCTGGAGTTAGTAAAAGATTATGATTGTGAGATTTTGTATCACCCAGGAAAAGCCAACGTGGTTGTAGATGCTTTAAGCCGGAAGGGTCCGAGACAAATTCATGGAATGAGGCTGATAACCAGGGAGTTAGGGGATGATATGACCAGAGCTGGTATAGAGTTGCTGGTGGGCCAGTTGGCTAATATTACGTTACAGTCTACACTGTTGGAGAGGATTAAGGAGGGTCAGCTGAGTGATCCACAACTGATCAAGATCAGAGAGGATTATCTGGCTGGAGCATCCAGGGATTATACAGTGTCTGAGTTAGGCTTGCTGAGGTATAAAGGATGGATATGTGTTCTGTTAGACACTGCTTTGAGACGAGAGATTCTGGATGAATCTCATACTACACCTTACTCTTTGCATCCAGGAACCACGAAAATGTATCAGGATGTGAGATCGTTGTATTGGTGGCCAGGGATGAAGAGAGATGTAGTAGAGTATGTGGCTAAGTGCTTGACATGTCAACAGGTCAAGGCTGAGCATCAGAGGCTGGAAGGGTTATTGCAGCCTCTGGATATCCCAGAGTGGAAGTGGGAAGACATCACAATGGATTTTGTGGTGGGCTTACCCAGGACTGTTGGTCAGCATGATTCTATTTGGGTAATAGTGGATTGCTACACGAAATTAGCCCACTTTCTGCCAGTGTGGACTACATATATAGTTGACCAGTATGCAGATCTCTATGTGAGAGAGATCGTGCGCCTCCATGGAGCACCAAGGTCGATCGTGTTAGATCGGGACCCTACTTTTACTTCCAAGTTTTGGGGGAGTTTGCAGAAGGCCATGGGGACACAGTTGAAGTTCAGTACAGCTTATCATCCTCAGACAGATGGGCAATCTGAGAGGACGATCCAAATATTAGAAGACATGCTGAGAGCATGTGTACTGGACTTTGGTGGATCTTGGAGCAAGTATCTACCTTTGATAGAGTTCTCCTACTACAATAGTTATCAGTCTACCATTGGAGTTGCACCTTATGAGATGATGTATGGTAGGAAATGCAGATCTCCCATTCATTGGGATGAGACAGGTGAAAGGAGATACTTGGGTCCTGAAGCAGTTCAGAGGACCAGTAAGGCTATTGAGAAGATTAGAGCTCGGATGCTCGCTTCTCAGAGTAGACAGAAGAGCTATGCAGATCCCAAACGCATGAATGTGGAGTTTTAAGTGGGAGACTATGTCTTCCTTAGAGTCTCGCCATTGAAAGGGGTGAGAAGGTTTGGGAAGAAGGGCAAGCTGAGTCCTAGATTTGTAGGTCCATTTGAGATCCTGGAGAGAGTTGGTCAAGTGGCTTACAGATTGGCTTTGCCTCCGGCGTTGTCGACCGTGCATAATGTGTTCCATGTATCAGCTCTTCGGAGGTATGTATCTGATGTGAGTCATATTTTGAGTTATGAAGATTTGGAGCTTGAGCCAGATCTCTCCTTTGAGGAGCAGCCAGTTCAGATACCTGACAGAAAGGATAAGGTCCTCAGGAATAAGATGATACCTTTAGTTAAGGTGTTGTGGAGGAACAGCAAGGTCGAGGAATCGACCTGGGAGCTAAAGTCAGATATGAAGAGTCAGTATCCCGAGCTGTTCAGGTAAATTTCGAGGACGAAATTTCAGTAAGGAAGGGATAGTTGTAATGCCCCGAATTCTCCGATATGGTTTAATGGCAAGATTAGTCGGCCGGGAGGACCATAACTGTTTAATTATGTCATTAAATAAATATATGCATGTTTATGTGAATTATATTATTATATGATGTTATATGCATGCATGTGGGTCCACATTTGAATACTATGTTGTTTTGATAATTTGGCCCATTAAGGGTAAATTTGTGTATTTGGGTGCATAATGTAATTTGTGAATGAGATTCTATTATTATGGAGATATATTCTAGCTATTCGTCATGAGACGGTCCTATATAATGGATTAGCAGTTTTGTCATAACGGGGTCAATTGTTGGGTAATAAGAATGTTTATTTGATGTTAAATTGGGAGTATTTGAGATCAGGATGAAATTCTGAAAGTTTTGACTATAATGTCCCCGGGGGTGTTTTTGGGAACCCGAGCACTAGGTTTTATTTGAGGTTACTTAAGCTTGAAGTAGCTTGTCAGATAGAACGTACGTTAGAAAACCTCTCGTTCTTCCTCGTTAGCTCATTTTCACCGTTCGAAGCATTTTCGAAGATATATTGAGTTCTAGGAGTCGGAATCAAGCGAGGATCGAGGCATAGCGATCCTAGGAAAGATTAGAAGCTTTTTGACCGAAGGATTTGATGAGAAACAACACAATCGAAGGTAATCTAAGTTTAAAGTTTTGAGTTCTTAGAGTTTCTAAGCTTTGGATTGGCTTTTGTGAATTGTTGAGTTTTTGGTTTGATTGAACCTTGGGTTTTGATGGTTTTGGAGCATTGGGAAGCTTGGGAACTTAGATTTGATGATTTGGTAATGTTTAGGCATGATTTTGGAGACTTTGGGATGTTGAAAACCGAGTTTGGGCATGTTCTGGGTTGGGCGCCGCGGCCCTGTTCTTGGAGAGCCACGACCCTAGCTCGAAGAAGTAGGTGGCTGAGTTTGTGCCTGCTGGGTGCCACGACCCTATGTATAGGGTGCAGCGGCCCTTATTTCAGTTGTGGCTGGGGGCCGCGACACAAGGTGCCAGGGCCGCGGCCCTTGAGCAGGGTCGAGCCTATTTGTGTGTTTTGACCCCGGGAACATGGTTTTAGGCCTTGGGATCATTCCTACTACTTGGATTAGTTTGGATTGATATCCCGGAGGCTAGATATTGGTTTGGGAACCCTTGATTATCATTTTATTGATGGTTTCCTTTAATTGGTTATGATTAGGTGACCACTAAAGGACTAAAAGCTAGACCGTTCTCAAGGGTCGTTCTTCTATTCATTCTAGCTCAAATCAGAGGGAAGAAAACTGCACCCCATATGAGACATGCATGGTTGTTCATGAGGCATGTTGATTGTGTAAATGTGGACATGGATTATACGCCAATATGCAGTTGGTAGACTTGCCTGAGAGCAATGCTTCTGTCTACCAAAGACTAATCATGTTTTATCTTTCTCTTTTGTGTGTTTACTTTTTGTTTTTACTTTCATGTGTTTGTTGTTTAGTTTTTGCTTGGGTTGATGCCATTTTACAATTTTATGCTTGACATGTGCATAACGTTAGACATTGAGGACAATGTCTCATTTAAGTTGGGGGTAGTGAGCATAGTCATGCGTTGAAACTAATTTGATTACCGTTTTGAAATTTTGAGTTAAATTTTTCCAAAATTCTTGACAACAAATTTTTTTGAGATAGTTTTTGCTATTTTTACTATTAGGAAGTAATTTTGAGAGTTATTATATGCACAACCAAACATTTAAAAAAAATTGTTAAAACATTCGATTGAGAAAAATCCCAAGTTTTAAAGATTTTTATTTTTTTAGTTGTGAGAATGAGAGAACAACTTTTTGAACTTTTATTGATCAATTGAGTTGGTAAAAATTAATTTTTGGAATTTAAAATATGACATTTACTAGAGGGATAATTTTTGTTTAAAAGAGTCTTTGTTGTAATTTTCTCTTAATCTATTGTATTTTTTTTTATGTTGTCTCTTCTCAAAACAAAAAATTATATATATAAAAAATGAAATATACTAGAAAAAAATGAAAAAAAAAGAAGAAGAAAAAAAAATGAACAAGAGCAACGTTTCTCATTTTCCATCTTTTGTAGTTTTGTTGAAATAAAAAAAAAATTAAAAACAAAATCAACATAACTACATTTGTTTTCAATTTGTGTTGTAAAAAAAATTGTTTATTAAATTTGTATTATTTTTCATTTTTGCTCTAAGTGTTATTTTGTAAATCCTGAAAGTTTCTATGTCATTTGAGTTCCAATTAATTGATTAGCCTATCTTTTGATCAATTCTTGTTTAAATTGATTGTCCTAAAACGATAGTATATATTTTGAGCGTTCGTTGATATATTTTCGACTCCAAGAGTATCAACATCTTCCTAAAAATATTTTCAATAACTTTGTGAGGATTTGACGTTGAGACTTTATTCCTTGAAGATTTTTCAAAACTGCTTGTGTTATGAATTATAAAAAGATTGGTATTTTTTGGTTCACACACACACACAAAAGTCTTGATTACAACTTTGATAGTTTTAAATAACATTTTCTAAGTTCTCACTAATCATTTTGTTAAGTAATTTGGGATGATTTCTTTTATTATTTCAACTTGGTCATAATTTTTATCTGCTTGTATTGCTAGGGACTAGCAATAAGCTAGTTGGGGGTTGTGATTAAGGGTAAAAAATGTACATTTATTGATTTTAATTGTCAAGATAAATTAAGTTTTAATTAATATTTTCATGGAATTAATGTGATATATTTTAGAAATAAAAATATTTAATTTGTTTTCATTTTGTAGGAAAATGATACAATTTTAGTTGAATAAAATAAAGCAAAAAGAAAAGGAAGTAAAAGTGGAAGAAATTGAAGAAAGTTGTCATTTTGAAGAAGTCAAGCCCAAATTGAAAAAGCTCAATCCAATTCATGAAGATGCCATGTCACCAATCCATGCAATTTATTCTCCACCAATAAGAGATGTCAATTACAATGCATCTCAACAAACATTGGCAATCCATGTGCTTCATTTTCAAACAATAGAAGTGTCCTTTTTTCAACAAAAATTAACAATTCATGTGCTTCCCTTTCAACCAATGGTAGCTTGCCACATGTCATTTACACCATAGTTTATTTGTATTCTACCCCTATAAATAGGATGTAGTTTTCATTTGAAAACCACACATTTTCTAAATACTTCTCTCCCTACCATCTTTTCTCTCTATTTCTTCTTCTCAATTTTATCTCTATGCCTAGTCTTCTCACATTTTCAATGGAAAATGTGAAAATGACTTTTAACTTAGGCTAAAGTTTTCTTTTGGTGAGGATAAGAGTGAAGCTTTGTATTTTGTAATAATTTATTTTGAAAGATAAACGAGATGAAAATGAGCAACAATAGGGTTGTGGTAAAACAAGAATGAGTTACATGACCCAACAAAAAGCCAAATGAATCAAGAAAGATCTTGAATGGAACGATCTGTGACAACCAATAGGTGATGTGTATACAAATATGATATCTTATTTTGGATCTAGAGTACGAGCCATGATTTCTATAAACTCAGGTGATTGGAGGAAGGTCCCACAAGATTTGAAAGATAGTCTATGGGAGGATATCATTGTAAGAAATTATCACTACTACAAAAACACCATTTTAGGATATTTTTTTAAGGCACTCACCTAGATGCGAGCCTAAAAATAGCTCATGGACTCGCGAGCCTTTAAAGAATTTCTCCGCGAGCCCTAAAAACTATGTGTGTTCTCAAACTTTGAATTTTTTTTTTAACAAACACCTCCTGGACTTTTTAGGACACTCATTGTGAGTCCTTAAAGAATTTTTTTACGACACGCGGTGTAAGCCCTAAAAACTTATGTGTGTCTTCAAAGTTTGAATTTTAAAAAATCACAAATTCCCTCCAATCCCTAAAATCACTCAATAATATAAATAAAACACAAAAATCACTCAAATCATTCTCTCTTTCCTCAGTTCTCTCTCGCCCCCGAAGTTCCCTCTCTCTCTAGCTCGTCTCTGCCAAGGCCAAATGGCCACCTTGCCATTGCCGCCGAATGCCACATGCCTCCCCTCGAAACCTCCAACCCTCGGAGCTCAGCCCCTCATGCGCGGCCTAAGGCCCTCAAAGTGCTCGTCGAAGTTTCTGTAATTTTGGGTTTTCTCAAACTTTCCGACCACTTTCCAGCCACCTCGAGCCACCACGAGATGAACCACCACCACCACCACCATAGTCCTTGCATCTTGGGCTTCAAAACCCACTAAAAAATAGACCTAATGGCCACCGTGGCGTGGTGGTACTGCCACTTACTCCATCCATTCTTTTAGGGCTCACGTCAATTATGTGAGCCCTAAAAAAATTCTTTTAGGACTCACAACGCGAGTCCTAAAAAATCTTAGTTTTTAAGGCTCTCAAATAGAGGACTCGCACCACGCGAACCCTAAAAAGTCTTTTTTGTAGTAGTGTATGATTATGATATTTATGTTGTAACACCCTGGGTAACCAAGATCGTTACACTGCTTCTTTAGAATAGTGCAAGACTCACTAATCAAGTTGTTTGAACATAAATGTGTTTCTAAAGTCAAGTGACAGGTTAGGGTTAAAATATTTTGATCGTAAAATGGTTGATTTTCATTAGAATAAGAGTTTGTTTTTACATGAGATCCCAAAAATAAGATTTACATGGCGGAAACAACCCTCAAAAGTTAATACAACAGTAGCCAGTCTAAGTGGAAAAATACAAGTTTGAGCTCTAGTTACTGTAACTCTTTCGGACATGGCGGTCGAGATGCTGTTGATGTACAATCTTCCCCCAAAGCTCTCCAACTCATGGTTGGTCCAGCTTTCCCTTGCCTTTACCTACACCACGTAGCACCCGTGAGCCAAGAATCTGCAAGAAAACTGCAATCAACAAACATAGATGACAACATAATATATATAGCAAACTTTAGATCACTTAGTTTAATTAACAACAGAATACAAGTGTAAACTAGGCAGCAATAATAATTCAATTCAAACATATAAATCAACCTTACAGTAAATAGAGGTCGCCACCCTAAGGTTGAGCCCTCTGGTTATTTAGCTGATCCTGGCTCGCTTAGGCCGAGCTGCGTTCAGTACGCTTAACATCAGTTCTGGCTCTCTTAGGCCGTATATTCACATCACACTAAACAGATATACAGATTACAGAACACATATGTTCATTCACAGGGAATATCAGTCCCACTAACAATTTGGGTGCAGTTTCTTACCTCGAGTCCTAAGTGCAGGATGTAAAGCTGTCTCGAGCGCAATCCTCAATCCCGAGCCTTAACGGTAACCCTAGTCACAAGCAACAATTGATAACTCTCAAAATATAATCCATTTAAATGCTTTGAAATAAAATACTAACTTCCAAGACCACGAATTCTACTAAACCGGGTAGTAGAATTTGTCCCGAGCGCTTCGGTTTAAGTCCTCGAGCCTCCCCGAGACTTAAAACCAACCTAGGCTATGGCTGCCTTGGGGGAACGCGACCTGGCCCTAAGGGTCGCGATGCACCTCAAGTCAGAGGCGCCAACCTTTTGTTCAGGGGGGAGGCAAATTGCGACTTGCCCTCTGGGGCCGCGACATGCACATAGGTCAGTAAGCCGTCCCAAGGCCTTCTGGGGAATGCGAGCTGCAACGTCCATAAACTGAGTTACGGCGCACCCCCATGAACCTAAAAATCCTTGGGTTTCTCAGCATTTTTCCCCTAACTACAACCTAAAATATTGAACCTAACTATACACGCAAGCCAAAACCAGGTCTAGAATTCTCAGTATCACTTCAAAAACAACACATATAGCCTACATCACTAGCTTAATTTCCTGTAAATCCCAAATTCAGAAGCTAACCATAACATCTATAAACAAATCCAAACCCAACTAGAATTCAACATAATAGGGCTTAAAATCTTGCATCAGTGATGGCTTAATCCTCAGCTGTTCCTTGCCTACTCCTAGCTTCAATCTTTCAATCCCCAAGCTTCAATTCCAAGGCTTCTCCTTCAACACTCCAAAACCATCAAGGCCAAGAGAAGGAGGGAGAAAGAACATGTAAGAGAGAGAAGGAGAGAGTGTTCGAGAGTAATCCTAATGATTTTGGTCATTTCGTAAAGTATCTGAGTACTTCCTTAACCCAAAGACAGAAATACCCCTTAAATTAACTCAACCTCTTTTGTTGCCCATAAGGGCATAATGGTCATTTTCTCCGTTTCCCGCTAATTCCTCGAGTCGTCCTACAAATTCCCAATTAATCTCGTTATGCCCAACTAACTACCAAATACTTACCCATTACTAGATATACATTAATCTTCCCAAAATACCCCTAAGCTCACCCCGAGTCGGGTAATAAACTCTGCTGGGACTATCCGCGCACTAGGATCGCCTCGAGGCATATACTGTAAATAAATCCACATAATAATGTGTTCCAAAACATTTAACACATATAATCGCATTTATGCCCTCAACAGGCCAAAATTATAAATATTCCCTTATAAACAAGAACAAGCCCACATGCATATTTAATACTTATAACACATGCATATAAATATATTCATATTATCATATAAATCATGCATGCCACATAGTCACGCATTAAATCAATCAATCACATATATATTCAATTATGCCCTCCCGACATGCTAATCAAGGCACTAAACCCTATTAGCATTCTTGGGACGTTACAACTATCCCCTCCTAATGAGAATTTCATCCTCAAAATTTACCTGAATAACTCAGGATACTGATCTCGTATAGCTGACTCTAGCTCCCAAGTCGCTTCCTCGACGTTGCTATTCCTCCATAAGACTTTGATTAAAGGGATTGTCTTTTTGCTCAGAACCTTATCCTTTCTATCTAGGATTTGAACTAGTCGCTCCTCATACGACAAATCTATCTGTAGCTCCGGATCCTCCTATAATAATACATGGGTCATATCTGAGATGTACTTCCTAAGCATTGAGATGTGGAATACGTCGTGAACTTCTGATAATGATGGTGGTAGAGTCAATCTGTAGGCTACTTGCCCGATCCTCTCTAGGATCTCAAAAGGTCTTACGAATCTAGGGCTAAGCTTTCCTTTTTTCCCAAATCTCTTCACCCTTCGCAATGGTGAAACTTGCAGAAACACGTGGTCCCCCACCTGGAACTCCACATCCCTAAACTTAGGATCATCGTAGCTTTTCTGTCTAATCTGCGAAGCGAGCATTCAAGCTCGGATCTTCTCGATAGCTTCATTAGTCTTCTGAACCGTCTCAAGTCCCAAATGATTCCTCTCCCCCATCTCATCCCAATGAATGGGTGATCTAAATTTCCTTCCGTATAACATCTCGTATGGGGCTACTCCAATAAGTTATTGATAACTGTTGTTGTATGAAAACTCAATCAACGGGAGGTACTTACTCCAAGACCCCTCGAAGTCTAACACACATGCTCTAAGCATGTCCTCCAATATTTGGATTGTCCTCTCAGACTGTCCATCTGTCTGAGGATGAAAGGCTGTACTGAACTTCAACTGAGCTCCCATAGCCTTCTGCAAACCACCCCAAAGTAAATATGGGATTTCGGTCTGATACTATAGATTTAGGAACCCCATGGAGACGTACAATCTCCCTCACATACAACTATGCACACTCATCTACAATATAGGTCATCTTCACTGGCAGAAAGTGAGCTGACTTGGTGTACTTGTCTACTATCACTCACACGGAGTCATGTTGGCCCACTGTCCTGGGCAAACCTCCTAAAAAGTCCATGGTAATATCCTCCCACTTCCACTTGGGAATACCCAAAGGTATAGTAAATAGAGGTCGATGCCCTTAGGCTGAGTCCTCTAGTTATTTAGCTAATCCTAGCTTGCTTAGGCCGAGCTGCGTCCAGTATGCTCAGCATCAATTCAGGGTCTTAAAGGTCATGTATTCACATCACACAATACAGATATACAGATATACAGATTACAAAACACATATGCTCATTTACAGGGAATCTCAGTCCCACTAACAACTTGGGTGCAGTTTTCTTACATCGAGTCCCGAGCGCAGGAAGTAAAGCGGTCCCAAGCATGATCCTCAATCCCAAGCCTTAACGGTAACCCTAGTCACAAGTGACAATGGATAACTATCAAAATCTAATCCATTTAAATGCTTTGAAATCAAATACTAACCTCCAGGACCTCAGATTTTACTAAACCGGGTAGTAGAATTCTTCTCGAGCGCTTAGGTTTCAGTCCTCGAGCTTAAAAACTAACCTAGGCTATGGCGGCCTAAGCAACCCACAACCTGGCCCTAAGGGTCGCTATGTGCCTCAAGTCAGAGGTGTCAGCCTCTTGTTCAGGGGAGAGGCGGGCCGCGACTTGCCCTCTAGGGTCGCGACGCGCCCATAAGTTAGTAAGCCCTTCCAGGGTCTTCTGGGGCACGCGGGCTGCGCCACCCATGAATTGGGTTGCGGCGCGCCCCTGTGAACCTAGAAATCCACTACAAGAATTTTGAGTAAATATTATGGTAAGATATTACACCTTTTTTCAAGTGTTATTATTGATTTAGCTATAAAATATACGGAGAGAAATTTTGGCGGCAAGTGAATTAGTAATGGCGCCTATACTTTTCATTTTTTTTTATTCTTTTACACAACACTCTCATTCTCTCTAATCTGAAAGCACAAAGATTAAAAAAAACTCCCTTGCTGAATATGGGTTCTCTTTAACGCCTAAATCCCTTCATTCTCACCATTCATTTCATCGATTCTCTCCAGCCTCCACGAGAGAGTGCTCAAACCACCCGGTGTCGTTCTCCTCCACCGGCAGTCAGATCGGTCTAATCCAACCTCACGAAGTCGCTCTCCACGCCATCGACTTGACTTAGTAAACATCAAAGGTACTCTTTCTTGTCCTGACCTCACTCTGGTAATGGTTCCTACTCTTCTATAAATGAGAGAGAGCCCTAAGCCGCCGCCCTCTCCTCCTCTCTGTTATTCTTCTTTTTCTTTGTTTCCTGGATTCCCCTCAACCTCTTTTCTTCGGTTCTCTCTCTTTGCTACCTCGCGGCCTCTCTTTTCTACTCTCGCCCTCCTACTTTGAAACCATCCCCACTTCACTCTCTCTTGGAAGAATAGGTGACGGTGCCTGGCGAAGGCAGAGGCAAAGGCGAGGTCACGGGTTCGACGCTGCGTGGGTCTTCTTCTCCTCAGCACACGACGGAGGCGAGATCCGGTATGTTTCCTCTCGACTTATTTTTTTGCTGTTGGTTGTTTCATGGTAGTCGAAGCCTTAATATGGGGTATTTTAATTACTGTGTATTTAATAATCTTCTAGGTTTTCTTCATAGTATATGTTTTGTCTTTCATTTTAGTTATTATATGTGGATTTTTGAATATGAGTATGAGTTTAATGAAGTTTGAATCTGGGTGTTTTTCTTCTTTCCTAGTCACTCATTCCCTTGTCATCTTTCTGGCCTCTCTCCCCCGTTCCTCAACCTCACCATTCATCTCTCAATATTGCTCCATCCGTAGTCATTAGTCATCTCCAGCCATCGTCACAGGTAATGATTTTGTGATTCTTTAAATCAATGTACAAAACAGACTGATCATAATATGTTTCACCAACATTTGTTTTTCTTTGCCTTGTCTGGATACTACTTGTTGCAATCGTTTGATTCATTGACAAGTCAATCATCAAATGCTTACCCCTTTTGGTGCATATCATATTCCATAATAAACTAATTAAAAGAACTATTATCTAAAAGATTGATTGAAGCCATGTAAGTCTTTTGGTCGACCAAAATAATAGATTGTGGGATTGTTTTGCCAATTTAAATGACCGAAACCATATGAAAGTACTTGGTCAATGTATTTGGAGGACTTTATCTTTGTTGCAAACCATGTGTTCGACAAAATGCTTTGAAGAGTGTTGAAAACTTGTTAAAATGCCTTAAAGTGTTAAATTAGATTGTGGGATTCTTGCATTATGTGTTTGATAAATTAGCATGTTATTCTTTCTTTTTCCAAGGTTACTGTAGTTATTGTTTTCTCATTGTTTCTGTATAATCTTTGTAATTTCAGAAAATTGAGAAGGAGAATCTTGCACGCAAGAACTTATGACTAATCTATGGCTTACAATTAACTTGTGTATTTTCATTGTTATTTTTTAATTCTGTCTGCATGTTTCATATAAGAGAAAAATTAGGACAATCATCATTTGTTCACTGAGAAAGTATATCATGCCATTTCACAATTGGATGGTTCAAATATAGGCAATAAACTTTGGTGGTTGCTGAATGGAGAAAGAAAATAAAATGTTTTTTCTACTTGTTTTCGAAAGTTGAGAGAACATTTAGTCTATTCTATCTAGACTCTTGGAGGAACTATTGCTAGTGCTTATAGGAGTTTTGGAATCAAACCATGAACATATGGCATTCTCCTTTTCTAGAATTTAAATGGAATATGTGAGTGAAAATTATTCTTTTGACTCTAATAAAAGGACAATTTTCTTTCGTTTGTTGTATTACTACAACCTTGCTGTTTGCTATTCTAAGAAGTCGTTATGCTTTTGTTTTGAAACATTGGTTATGCATGGCTTGAGGTCCTTACTGGTGAGCGTTCGTCTTTTCAATTTTTGTTATATAAATATATATCTTGGAACTCTGCATTTGGTGTATAAATGTAGTATCTGATTTGCTAGTTTGCTCTTATTAGTTCATTACTAGCTAGTACTTTTGCTATGTTTTAAATTAAATAGTCCGATTTCTTTTACTAGTCGTAGAAACAATTAAAAATCACTATTTCTTTTCCTCTAAATTATATGAATTATTATGTTGTCGTGGAAGGATTTCTATGCTTGATTTGCATATATGTCATACATGAAGCCTTTAATGGGCTATTACAGATGGTGCTCTTTTATTTTATTGGCTTATGCTTATATTTCGATACATGAAGCATTTGCTTATATTGTCTCATGTATATATATAACTATAATTTTGTGAGAATTTTTGTTTAAATTAGCGATTGAATATACTATGTTCGAAGCAAGAAAGAAAGTGATAATTAGTGTTGAGCTTTGTGAATCATTGTCTACAGTCAGCATCATTTTGCTAAGGGTTCATGGGTTTCCTTTTTTACCTTCAAAATTTGAAGTTATGCATGTCTTTGTTTATGTTTTTTGGGATTGTTTAGTTATTCAGTGTTTGAAGTATTGAATTCATTATTGGATGTTGCTTGAAACGATGCTTATCTTTTGTTGTTGTGGAGGGGCTGGACTAGTTTTGTGCATGTCGTTCCTAATTTGAATCCAAAATTACATGAAAACTTTGGGGGCAGGGAAATGGTATATATGTCTCAATCTCATAGAGATATATAAGTCTCACTCACGTAGTGATATATGCAAAACTTAATTTGATTTGGAAGAGGAAAGTTGAGTAGTATTAAGTATGTTGTGCGATTATTAAGGAAAAACAACAAACTATAATCAGCTTTAAGTATATAATTATTCTATTGAATTGACTACAATGAAGGTCTCCTAATTAATCTTACTGTACTTTAAGATTATGATTTCTTATGCTTAAAGAAATGCATTTGAATCTATATCTCAAGGCATTAAAAGGTAAAACTCACACTAATTTTTCTTTTCCTTTAACAAGAAAATTTTATAAATGGGTTTATTAATTTTGCACGTATATACATTTGTGCTACAAGGGGTGTTTAACTATAGTTAGAGGTCAAATTTTATATCTTTATCTAATTTCTTATGATTAATTTGGCTGGGTTTTGTGGTAACGTTGGCTTAGTTTTGTGCCAATTCTAGTTTGGTTTTGTGCCAATTTTGGCTTAGTTTTGTACCAATTCTAGTTTGGTTTTGTGCGGATTATGGTATCTTGGAAGTGATTGTAGACATTATTTGCTTTCCTTTAGACTGCACTTTCATTTACTGGTTTAAGTTTATCATGAATAACACTTATGAGTTATAACTCCCATTATAATAGTTCTTAATATTATAAAAGAAAATGTTATGCTCAATATTATTTGCCAGGCCAGACTTGGGTAATGATGCTATGATGGATGATTGGGTCAAGCAGTTTGAGGAGCTTGCTGGCTCTTAGGTACTTCTCTATTTCAATCATTTGGGATTGGATTTTCTACTCTTCTCAATTATGTTGGTTTTGAATTGTGCTCTATTCTAGATATGAATATGGCAGTGCTTCATTTGGCCATTTGCTTTATACTAAATTAGAGTTCCATTTTTATTGTTTTAGTGACCAAAAAGGGTTCCTTTCCTCCAGTATTATATATATATAAAGAGTATGATTCATTTTGACCAATTCTTTTGTTATGATGCCCTATTAGCTGGTTTGATTACAGCAATGATGTGTTCCTTTTATGTAATATTTTCTATAAAAATAGTAGTGGAATGCCTTCCTAATAAAAATGTCGAAGTTTTTAAGATTCAATTGTGGAAATTCTATATTGAATTTTTGGTTGTGATGTTGCCACTGAAGCTATTTTACCCAATTACTTTGCCAAATGGTTTTTTCATATGTCAATTTCATGTATGGACCTAGACTTGAGATTAGATAATCATAAACTGAGGCTGCTATATCTGTTAGAGTCAGCTCAATTCAGCTACATACAGACAGCCATGACCTCCTCTATTAGATTTTCTTATGACAAAGATTCAAGAGACACTATAAGTTCATAGAATTCAAGAATGTGGTAGAGTGTTGGAATGATTTTCTTCATGAATTGGTTTTACTGCAAGATTATTAGGCTCAATTACTTCCTGCTGTCTTTTTGTTCATTTTCTGTAGATTATTACCAAAACTTTACACAAAACCAGAGGTTTTTTTTCTCTATTTATATATATATATATTTCAAAATCTGGTTGCATCTGTGAATCTATTTGATATTTGTGTAATAACCTCTTGCTTTCTTTCTCTCTCTGTTTTTGTGAGTTATTGTGTGACAGTTTGTACTTTGGGGCTCCAAAAGGATATCTGATTCAGTTCATGAAGTTGCCAATGCTTTACTGTTTATAATTTTCAGATAAAGAAAGAAGTGAGGGGTGTCTTACAATATTTTTGGCTTCACTTTTGATTTGAAGCTGTCAATGGCATGCTATACAACAAATAAGTTTTCTTAAAAAATAACTTAATATCTCCATCGTGGGTTAATTAGAGTCCACTCTTATTGTTGGCAGGGCATTTACTAAGATTTGAGATATGCATAATTAATTAGGATATGATTCTTTTATTTATTCATTAATTTATGGTGTTTGTTATGAATTTTATGAGACATGATATTTTTTAATTTTTGGTAAATCTAATTTTTTTTTAATTTGTAAATTTAATTTTTTTTCTAGGGTTGCCATTGATAGAGAGCAGTCCATGTTTTCTTTCAAGTTTGGCTCTCATCTTTCTGTTGGAAAAATCTTATACAGGATCTTTATTTATTTTCATGTATATCTAATATTAAACAAATTAATACGAGATAGCCTAAAACATGTTTCTAAAATTGAAATCAAGAGAAACAAAGAATAGAATACTTACAATATACGCAGCGGAATTAAGAGTCATTCCTTCAGTTTCTCTAACTCTTGTATCCTTTCTGTCACAGAGTATTATCAAGAAATTGAACCGATCTTCTATTTTCTTCACGATCTTCCAATGTATCCTTAGAACCATCTAGACTAGTGTGGGCAATTCTCAACACATGAGATAGATATAGAGAGAAGAAAAGAAAATAACAAAGAGGTTTAGAAAAGGACTTGTGTTTAGAGAGAATATAAAACTATCAGAAAATCTGACTTGAGACTTATCAAACTTCTCAGAAATCTTAACTGATGACTTCTCTCTAAGCACTCCTTTTATAGACTCAATTACGCCATTTAATTTAATTAAAAAATAAATAAAATAATAGTCATTTTGAAGCCCTAGGTCGAAATTATCATGGGCTATAGGCCCGTGAAATTTCCCATTTGATTATAAGCTCATTGGACTTAAAATCAAGGCCTGTATTATTTTTTATTGATTTAATTAATTAAATAATTATTTAAATCCTTTATCAAATTAATTATTTATAATTTGAACCTTGATTTAAATTTATTTATTAATTTAGATACCAATTTATCTTAATTAATAAATCAGCCATAATTTCTCTTTTCTTCTCAAAATTACATAACTCTGTGAAACTATCCAAAATTGACCTGGTCAACTTTGATAATTCTAATTGATGATTAAATCAATTAATTGAGACTATCTAGATGATTTTATCCAAGGTACAATGGGGACCATGGGCCTATGAAATCAAGCTCCAATAAGTTATCATAAATCTAACAAATAAATTTACTAACTTATTAATTCCTCGTGACTCCACTATAGACTTGGAATTGCACTCTTGAATTCATAGAACGCTCTATAACAAATATAGATACGCTATTAGTTATCCATTGTTACAACCATAATTGTCACTCAATCCTCTATAGACGGTCTACAATGAGATAGGACTAAAATACCGTTTTACCCCTCATTGTATTTTATCCTTAAAACACTTAGTTCCTTGTAAATGATATTTCAGTAAACTAATTTAATTACTGAAATGAGATCTCTATCATTTAACACCTTGAACCAAACTAACCATCATTTCACTTCTTCATCAGAAGCTATAGATGTTCATATCTATGATTAACACTCCCACTCAATTATACTACCGAGTTCCCAAGATGTAAGTATGGGCTAATCCGTAGGGTAAGCTGGTAACGAACAAGTCAAAGAACTCAAATAATACAATCAGTTAGAATACTAACCACTCAGAATTGAGATTGAATTGACCTACGATCAACTATATGATATGACTAGAATAGATAATAACGGTATGTTTACTTATCTTATCAACTATCAATATCGGTCCAGTCCGATGTAACAAATACATCCGATCTTATCTACTTTGCTAATATTCTGGAAAGAAGATAACACTATAATGTGTAAGTAGATCATATCATAGATTGGCAAGTCAGTGTAAATCCGGTGCACTGACTAATCTTAGGACTAACTTATTTTGAACATATAATCATATTTATATTCCACTGTGATTACGTCACTATAAATAAGATTAGCTATATGCTCGGGATTTAATAGAAGTTTATATTAAACAAATAATCATGAAAATAAAACATGTGAGCAAAGTGATTGACCAAGTCAAAAAATGATTTCTATTCTTTTATTGATAATAAAATGAGATTACAAAGAATTTGGGTTTTAATTAGGGCATAAAACCCCAACACTTTCTACTCCTCATTCACTCGTATATAATTGGAAGAGAATTATGTAACTCTTTTTTCTGGACTTTTCTTTGAACTTTTATTTTTTCATGTACAAATCTTGTTGATTCTTTTTCATAGTTTAGTTAGCAAGAGAGTAAATAAAAGGTTATGCTTTTTATGATTCATGTTTCATATATTTCAGGTTCAGTGATTTTCTGGTCTTTGATTTTATTTTGTAATTAATTTATTTGTGAGGTATATTTACTATCTTGTTTGATGAAAATCCCTAAAACTGAAGGGTGGCTTATGATGATTTTTATTTGCCGAGACTTTTTTCCTTTTACGGTTGTCTATGTTGTGTGGTGAATCTGATTATTGATCTTATTTTGTTATTGACTTTTGTTTGCTTGAATCTATGATGTTATTTCAGATAAATTTTTCTGTTTTTGAGTATGTTTTAAATCTGATCTATGATGCTCTGTTTTTTGTGCTATTTTTTCTCTTTAAGTGTTCTAGTTATTCACAATCATATGAGTAAAATGGTATTTTACAAAAATAATATATATATATATATACAATCAGCCCTCTTTTGTGTTTTTCATTGGGCATAACGTCTTGAACTTAGCCAACTTGAGGGGAAAATAGGGCTTACTATTAGAACTCTATGTTTCATCATTAAGCTCAAGGAAACAGGTATGAATTTCTTGATTGCTTTTTCTAGATTTAAAAAAGTTTGATTTTTTTAATTAAAAATTACAGGTATATTTTATCTTCCAATGTCTAATTGGTTTACTCAACATTTACTTGTCATTTTTAGTTATTCGATGATTTGGTGTTTTGGGGTTTGTATTTTTTCATGACCTTTTATACCACCAGGTTCGATTTTATTATAGTGCTAGTATATAATCATTTTATTTTTTTTAATATGTATCACACTCAAGGAATCAATTACATAACCAAGAGGGCCTTTTGTAATGTAACGACCTACTACTCTAGACTTTTGGACCATTAACGAAACTATACATACAAATACTTAATAAAACTTACATTTGCGAAAATACCATAAATTTATTAGAAACTTGTAGAAATAAAAGTTACTCTCATAAAATAAGTAGGATATGGGATCCCATTGTCTTTAAAAACAAAACATGATTTAAAATGAAAGGAATTACATAAGAAGTGCGGAAAATACATGTAAAGATCATAAAAATAAGACTACATCCTCGAAAATCGAACTCTCGACTCCTTGAATCCATTCACCACCGATACACAATCCCAAGCATCCACGAACCTTACCGCCACTAAAGCTATTTTCCTGCACATAAAAAAAAAAGGAATGAGCCTAATGCCCAGCAAGGAAAATCTAACACATACTTCATATACATAAATTTCGTAAGAAACATAAAGACATAACATAACACTTATTACATACACATACTATAATGGCCATTATTACTTGGGGTCCCATAGACTAAACAAGTCATATGCCCATGAGATTAGTGGGGTCCTACTAGCTAAGTAGGTCATATGCCCATAATCTATTCGGGGTCTTGTTAGTCATATGGGTCATATGCCCAAGCCTACAATCATACATATTCATAACATATTATATAACGTATTTCATAACATAAAACATAAGATAACATAAGCATAAAACATATAGATTCTATCCTATTTTCCTTACCAAAGTTACCGGGATATGTGGACAGTGTTGGGACTTTGGAACACTCCTAATAATCATTATGAAAAAGAGTGAGTCTAATGAAGAAAAAGAGATGAAAAGGAATGGGAATACTAAACCATTGAAAAACATACTTACCAAAACTTATGTGCTCAAGAGCTTAGATTTCCTAACCAAAATAAAGATTAAGGTTAGAGGCTGAGTAGAAGATTATGAGAACTTAAAAGAACAAATACAGAATTGAACTAGAGTTTTGGGTTACCTTGAAGAATTGTAAGACCAATCTACACCTCAAACCGAAATACTCTAAAACCTTACTTCCCAAAGTGTTTGATAAGCTTATGATGATCAAGCTTATGATTCCCAAACCCAGGTGTTTATACTCTCACACTCACTTAGCACTTGCAGCCTCTGAACTTAGAGCAAAAGATGAATAATGGCTGGGTACTAGGTCCTATTTATAGAGTTTAGGAATGAAAGGATCTTGATTTTACTTGAATAAAAATAATAGCTTTTTAAGTGAAAATAATTTGAATAATCGTTCAGCAGAGGCTGAAGACTCGTTCAAAAAGATGCTGGAGTTATCAAGAGGTTGAATGGCTGAATGGAAAATGAATTCAAAACATTTCAAAATACACTGAAGGAGGCGATATATCGCCCCCTGTAGGCGATATATCGCCTGGGCCAGTATGCCCGAGGCAGTCGTGCATCGTCTCGTGTTTTCCGTATCTACGTGCTGCGATATATCGCCCCTATAGCTGCGATATATCGACACACGCTGATTAATTAAACACGAAATTTCACATTTTTAGCTAAGTTTGAATGGAGTAAATAGCCTTGACTAAGCCCTCAACGTATTCAAAGCTGCTGACTGACCCTATAGCATTCAAACTTTACTCCTTATTAAATTTAATCCTCAAAATACTTAATCCTTAATCACCCATTCATAACATGTGCTTAAAATCCTATTGGTCCTTATCTAAACCTTATAGTATAATAAATATTATCCTTAATATCAGTCATATAATCAAACCTTAGGTTAACATTAATATTCTTAAACTATAGGTTAAACTTAGAAAATCTATAAGTACCACTATGAGTGTCCAAATAATTCCCGGTCTGAACCAAAAATCCACAGTTACAAAGATAATGCTATAAATACTATAATACTACTATATAACTAGCTAAGTAAAGTTCTTGGACTATACATGTAATCCTATTATCTGAAAAGAAGCATGAGAAGCAGGGAAACCCCAGCTCATAGAGTTAGATCCACTTTGATTTGACTAGGTTTTTCTCAATAATTTTGCATTCCATTTACTTGTTTTTATTCAATTAAGGATTTAAGTGATTTTTTTGCTATTATTTCAAAGACGTGTTCAATTTAATAACTTTGTTTTTAGTATTTCTTATCTATGTTATATTTATATGTTTGTTAGTTATGTATATACTGGACTACTAGCTTTGCAAGCACACAAAAATTTGAGCAAACTCTCTCACCATATATTCCCTTTATATCTAGGTAAACACAAAGACTTGCTAAGCAAATGGACTCACAACAAAGACAAGTGCAAAAAGGATGATGAATTGAAGAATGGAGCAAGTTTCGTGCATGGTTAACTTTTGTGTATCTTGTAATGTTTTTGTTTTTCATTTTTGAAGTAAAAAATGTTCAAGATTATAAAACTTTATTATGTTATGCTTTCAAACTTAAGTTAGAACTAAGATCTCATGAAGTAGACACATTCATGGTTTGAATTAGTTATTGTTTAATGTAATACGTATGGTTTATCAATCTATTGAGAATTACATTTTATGATTAATTTTTATTTTTTTTTATCAAAATACAATAATGAAAATCTTTTAATTAAAAAAGAAAACCTTACAAGTATACTTATCAAAATAAAATCTAAAATATATTATCCACACTAAAGTAACAATTTTATTACTAGACTTTTAATATGTTATGATTTAGAAACATATTATAAGCGTAACAAATCGTTATGATTTATATAATATAACAAACTAAAAACGTTATCAAAATAATCAAATGTAACAGTTGAAAAATGTTATGCAAAAAGTATAAGATTAAATGTCAAATTTATAACCAAATACTCTAACTAAATGTTATTATTTGAATATTATAGGAACTAAAAATGTGTTATTGAATAGTTTAAGATAACATCGAACATAACATTCAAATACTGTTATAGAAAAGATAGGACTTTTAATAACAAGGGCTATGTTAGCGTTTTCAGAAGTGTTATCAATACTCCCGGTTAGTAGTTTTTAAGTGTTATGAATACTGTTTTTTCTTGTAGTGATCCCTGGGTTTCTCAGCATTTTCCCCCAACTATAGCCTAAAAAATTCAACCTAACTATACACCCAAGCCAAAACCAGGTCTAGAATTCTCAATATCACTTCAAAAACAACACATATAGCCTACATCACTAGCTTAATTTCCCTTAAATCCCAAATTTAGAAGCTAACCCTAGCATCTCTAAACACATCCAAATCTAATTAGAATTCAACATAATAGGGCTTAAAATCTTACCTCAGTGATGGCTTAATCCTCAGCTGTTCCTTGCCTACTCCTAGCTTCAATCTTTCAATCCCCAAGCTTCAATTCCAAGGCTTCTCCTTCAGCACTCCAAAACCTTCAAGCCCAAGAGAGGGAGGGAGAGAGAACATGTAAGAGAGAGGGAGAGAGTGTTTGAGAGTAATCCTAATGATTCTGGTCATTTGCTAAAGTATCTGAGTACATCTTAACCCAAAGACAGAAATACCCCTTAAATTAACTCAACCTCTTTTATTTCCCATAAGGGCATAATGGTCATTTTTCCCATTTCCCGCTAATTCCTCGAGTCATCCTACAAATTCCCAATTAATCCTGTCATGCCGAACTAACTACCAAATACTTACCCATTACTCGATAAATCCCAAATATACATTAATTTTCCCAAATCACCCCTAAGCTTACCCTGAGCCGAGAATTAAACTCTCCCGTGACTATTATGCTAATCCGCTCATTAGGATCGCCTTGAGCCGTATACTGTAAATATATCCACATAGTAATGTGGTCCCAACCATTTAACACATATAATCACATTTATGCCCTTAACGAGCCAAAATTATAAATATGCCCTTATAAAAAAGAACGGTCCTACATTCATATTTAATACTTATAAACATGCATATAAATATATTCATATTATCATATAATTCATGCATGCCACACATAGTCACACATTAAATCAATCAATCACACATATATTCAATTATGCCGTCTCGACATGCTAATCAAGGCACTAAACCCTATTAGCAATTTTGGGACGTTACATATATAATTCTATGTGATATTCAAATTTAATAATTACTTTTCTTGTTTATATTCTCAGGGTGGTCACAACATTCCTCAGACCTTCAAACATGAGATTTTGAAGAAAGTTGGTCATATAATGAGGGATTTTAAAAGTGAACTCACTACCGAGTACATCAAACCTTTGGCTGAGACAGGTATGATGGAAGAACTCAAATTTCCCCTAAACAAGTATAGAGATATACTTGATGAAAGAGAATGGGTAAAATTTGTAGCTAGCCGTCTAAGTCCAGAGTTTCAAAAAATGCATCAAGAACAAAATTCATGTGCATTACAAATGAATTCAAGGCATCGAACATCTCGTAGAGGAATGACTAATATAAGAGAAGATTTGGCTTAGATCGCGTGAAAAGAATAAATTTCTCATGACATAGTGGGACCGACAGATTGCCAATAAGATAGTAAGTGTTCTACAGTTTTATAATTAACATATTAGTTTTATCTATATTAACTAATTTGACCAAATAATATCTTGAATAAGAGAATGTCAAAGAAAAATTGAGTCGTGGTGAAATTACAACTCAGGGTCGAGATGAGATCTTGACTCAAGCATTAGGGACACCGAAACACCCAGGTCGTGTTCGAGCTGGCGGGTATGATACTTTATAATAGTTGTTTTCTTTTAAGAATTATTTAGCTTGATTTATTGATTGACTTGGTTGATTATTTTGTAGGTTCACTACGACTGTGTCCAAAATGTTTGGAAAAACCCCGAAGAAAATGACTGGAAAAGAGGAGACTGCTCGGCTAAAAGCTGAGATTGAAGAGCTAAAGAGACATAAATCTACAATAGAAGAGGAAGCTCAAAATGAGGAATACAATGAGGAAAATGATGAGTGAGAGTACTATGATGAAGGACAATGCTATGAGAATCCAAATGATGAAGGACAATACTATGAGAATCCAAACGATGACGAAGGGAAAAGCTATGAGAATTCAAATGATGAAGTGTATCGACCTGCCTCCTACGCAGATGATCATTTTCATCAAGTTTACTCACATGTCCCACAAACAGAAAACTATCCTATTGGTGAATTCTATCAACCTGTCCACCAAACCACAAAAAATCCTTTTGATGAAGATGATCGATCAATTTATGACTCCCCGCCACCGCCGAACTACGAAGTGCAATTGTGTTCCGACAATATTAACAATGTAGTGGCTACGGGTGTCATTGTACCAAACATGGGTAGTCAAATTACCATCCATGGAGTTATACTTGATAATTCAGTTGCGAGGGTTTGACTTATAGATGTTTTACAAGAAGAAGCTGAGATCCATATTCCTTTTTGTAACTTATGATATGTTGGGGACACACGAGACACATTTCTGCCTTGGCCAAAAAATTTAATCGTGACTGGTCAAGTATAAAATTATTTTCTCAGATATTGGGAATTACTTTATATTTTATTTTTGTTTTGATAGCTTCAATTTTATTATTAATCAATTGTGGAATTTTTAACTAATTTATAATGCGCAATTATTTCAGTTTCTTTTAAGATCTGTTAGAATGTGTAAAGTGGTCTAGAAGTAGAATATAGTGCATGTTAAGAAGCATGAGGTTCCATCTCAAAACCAATTGGTGATGAGTGGAGTAACTCATACTCTTATAAATTATTGAATATACCCACACACTTTCCATGTGGGGTACTTTCTCTAACATGCCCCCTCAAGAGGGTGGCTATTTTTGCTCACCAATCTTGGACGGCTCGATCGCAAGTGGCTCGTTGACTCTTTTTGGCTCACTATCCCCGAATCACAAATGGCTCTTTTGGCTCTCTTTTTTGGATCGATTTTGGTTTTGGATCAGATATATACTCGTTAGAGTTTTCTTTGGCTCTTGATACCATGTTAGAATGTGTAAAGTGGTCTAGAAGTATAATAGAGTGCATGTTAAGAAGCATGGGGTTCAATCTCAAAACCAATTGGTGATGAGTGGAGTAACCCATACCCTTATAAATTGTTGAATATACCCACACACTTTCCATGTGTGATATTTTCTCTAACAAGATCGATCAAGAAAATTAATTAAACTGAATTTATTTCTTTCCTTATGAAATATATTCTACAGATTTCTTGAACAAGCATGCGTATATAGTGTATATGATGTGAATGACAACAAAAAAATCTTTCCATTTTTTTGCTTTCATTTTAGCCCTTCCAAAAATTTTTGTTTACACAATGTTTTGTAGACTATAAATTGGTGGAGCACATGGATAATAAAATTGTATATAAGTTGATTTTTATATAATGCTTACTGTTCTATTATACAAGATAAATATTTATTTTTTAGTTTACATAGCTAACAATTAATTTAAAATTTCAAATAATAATATATATATTTATATGACTATGAAAGTCGGTGTTAGAGCTGGCAATTCGTGTAAACGTGTTAGATTTGTGTCAACACGATTATGACACGACACGATTAAGGTAAACATGAACACAACACGATTATTAAACGTGTCAAAAATACGAACACGAACACGACACGATTATTAAACGGGTCAACACGACACGAACACGATAACACGATTAATCATAACTATATGAAAAAAAAATCATAAAACCTATGCAAATTATTCGTGTTATCATGTCTGACACGATTATTCAATGGGTCAACACGATTATGACACGAACGATTAAGGTAAATATGAACACGACACGATTATTAAACGTGTCAAAAACTCAAACACGAACACAACACGATTATTAAATGTGTCGTGTTCGTGTTTACCTTAATCGTGTCGTGTCGTGTCATCGTATCGTGACCCAAATTACCACCCCTAGTCGGTGTCGCCAAAACAGAATCGTCGACCTCCATTGCGATGAAGGACCAGCCAAATGTGAGATAATGTCACATCTGTCTACATAATGTCACATAAATGTTACTTGTTTGAGAATTTGAATTATTTATCCAAAACTTAATTAATACCACTACCAAAATCACGTGATAAGGATAAATAAAATATATGTTCAACTACTTACAAATTTAACTATAGTAATAAGTTAGGGATTTTTTAAAATAGCAATTATAATCTAAGTGAATGCGCATTAGGAAATGCAATATAAGATTATGCCGAAGTTTCAAGCATTGATGACATTGTACAATAGTTGGGCAAGATTTTTAGCAATCTAGATTAAAAGTCAAATCCCTTTCAAAAAAGTTAAAAGTCAAATAATCTAGTGCAAATTAGGTTGTATACCCAATTTTAGGCTTTCATTTAAGTTTTCTCATATTTTTATATCATCAAATATATATATATATATAAAAGATGCATGCGACCTAATTTAAGAGATGAATACGGTGCAAGTACCAAAGTTATAAACAAACATACTATGTAGGTGGACTTAACAATGAAACAGACAAATGCACTAAACTGCACGAAAACATAGACGAAAAGTACTTCCCTGTCAAAAAAATAAATTTGGTGCTTAAGTGCTACAAGCACAATAATTTAAATATTTTCGCTGTAAATATCTGATTTAAATATGTAAAAGTAATGATTTTTAAGTGTGGAGTGAATATATTATTATTATTATTATTGTTGTTTTGGTTTTTTTTTTTTTTTTTTTGCTTAGGAGGGGCAAGATTGTAATAGAAGGTTTTTTTTTTTTTTTTTTTTTTGTGAAATGTATCTTAGAGTAAGGAAAATGTATTTTCTCTTAAAGCAATTGTATCAATTAAATGTTTTTTTTTCTACCCAACTACTACTTGAGTAATAAGAAACATATGTGATGTATATATATAAGACAATTCTTCTATAGGGGCTTCCCTTTAAGCCTTATCGGTAGGGCTCTCAGTGTTTCTCGACCCGTGAACAGTTTTCGGCGCGATTTTTTTTATAACCGTGTATATTGTAGCTATTTAGAGCATTCTGCAAACTTTCAGAAAATTCCGAATAGTTTACAGTATCGAAAACTAGGTTCAAACATGTTGTTTTCCACGCGCATAAAAAAAATTAGTCACACGTGCAACAACATGTTTGAACCTAGTTTTTAGTACTGTAAACTATTCGGAATTTTCTGAAAATTTGCAGGATGCTCTAAATAGCTACAATATACACGGTCATAAAAAAAAGTCGCGCTGAAAACTATTCACGGATTGAGAACACTGAGAGCCCTACCGGCAGGGTTTAAAATGAAGCCCCTATAGGAGAATTCTCCATATAAGTCTCCTATATATATATATATATATATATATATATATAAAGGGTGAGACTATAGTAGGGAAGTGGGATTTTTCTGCAAGAGTGAGATAATATTGTAGGCCGTTGATATGTAATCAAGTTGTAGAGAAAATGTAGGGTGCATGAGATTAGTGTAGGCTGTGGTGTAAGTAATCTTTTTCTAAAATATTTTTTATTATAATAAAGTTGTCACATTTTTGTCTTGTATCCATCAGGATTATTTTATTAATATTTAAAAATAAAAGAAAATTACTTTTTCTGTGAAATATTAATAGAACACCATTAAAAAAATGACTTTGGCACGTGGAGCAATTCTTCAACATATGCTTAGATATGGAGTTTTGTTGCTTTCTTGGATTAGGCAAACTCATGCTAATTTAAAAAAAAAATGCAAAGGCAGCTAGAGTAGTGTTGGCGATAGGGACCACTCTGGGTTGCAACCTGTTGGTTCCTTTTGATTGATTTTTTTAACGTCGTTGACGTATAGTTGAACTCTGATTTTTACTACTTGACATCGTATTTTTTCATAAGCGGTTCTTTGCTTTGCCAACGTAAGTGTGTGTTTCTCATTGTATTTGTTTTTGCTCTGATGGATGATTTTGTATTCTCGTCTACTCCCTGCTTTGAATCTATGTAAATAAATACTTATACTTTTGGCTTATTTTTTTGTTTTTATTTTATTTTTTCTAGAAATTGATTTTGTACTCGGTTCGTTCCTATGCTCTGAATAAGGGTATTTTTGAGTTTGTGGTATTGGCAGCAGCCGCTGAGATGCTTGAGAGTCTTTTGCATCTTCCTCTGTTGGCTGAAGACAAGAATGTCCCATATGTTTTTGTTCCATCAAAACATACACTTAGCCGAGCTTGTGGTGTCACGAGATCCGTCATTTCCTGCCCCGTGGTAACTAATGGGGGAAGCCAATTGAAATCTCAAATACAACAACTCAAGGATGCCATTGAGAAGCTCCTGATCTCAATGATGATGAATGCTATATTCGTATTATATACATGGGAGATGTGCAGCCGAGAACTACCTTATGTATTATATATAAAAAAATCTAATATATGTAATTCCACAATAGTAATGGTGTGCCTCCATCAGTCTACAATATCAATGGTCCAAAAGGTGTTGGTATGCTACAGGGAAAAAAGTATGTCGCTACATTAGAATTATCCTATATATATTACAAAACACAAGTGACCAATTATCATATTTAGTTATGTATTTTGGAAAAATTATGTAATCACTATTTCTTTTATAAAACTTATAAAATTTTAGCTATTAGTGAAAAATACAAAATCATACTTAAATTTCTTAATATCATTCAATGTAATATAAATTTATTTTTTTAAAAAAGAAAAACTTACCTTTTCTTTTCTCTTTTTTTCTTTCTCTCTCTTCTCATCTCCTCTATGGGTCATTGTACCTAAATTTATTATTCTAGATTTTTTTATTTGAAAACAAAAACCAGAACATGTATTACCAATAATAATCAATAAAATAATAACAAAACTTATTTCATCTCTCAAGATAATAATAATAATATAATAATAATAATAATAATAATTTTTGTTGACTGCATTTTTCGCTATCAACTTAATCCGAAAAGTCAAAAAAAAAATTAGGGAAGAAGACAAGGATTTTATGTGCTTCAGATTATAAAAGTGCCTTAGTCTACGAGTTTTTATTATTTAGTGAGCTTGAAGCTTGTTATAGCAAGCTTCAATGGTGATTCTCAGGTAGCGTGTATATTGCACTGAGGTACATAGTTTCTCTCTCTAAAAAATCGAACCCCTTATAAGTAGATACCTCATCCCTATTTATAGGGACTGTGATCATTAATGCTAATCATCTATTATTAGTAAAAGAATCTGCCACTTTGGGGTGTTAATACCGAATTAATACATAAATGCCTGCACTAAATAGAGACTATGGCCCAAGCGGACTGAACGTGACCCATTTACTACAAGAAAAAAAGGCTTTTACTTCGGTTTTTAAGCTTGATTTACTTCGGTTTTCGCTAAAATTCGCAACTGTAGTAGTTCAGAGCGAAGTAAAAAGTAGTTAAAAACCGAAGTAGAATCCTCACTTTCTACTTCGGTTTTTACGTAATAACCGAAGTAGAAAGTGGGGCACGCATCCATCCTGGACACTTTCTACTTCGGTTTTTAGGTAAAAACCGAAGTAAAAGGTGCACTTTCCACTTTGGTTTTTACTTAAAAACTGAAGTAGAAAGTGCCCAGCAAGGGACATTCTACTTCGGTGTTTAGGTAAAAACCGAAGTGGAAAGTCACATTTTACTTCGGTTTTTACCTAAAAACCAAAGTAGAAAGTGCCTCCCCTTTTTTTTAATAATTATTACTGATTATTTTTAAATGACCCAATTCTATTTATATATATATATATATTTTTGGCCTAATTTTATTTAAATGGTCTAATTATATATATATATTATTTTTGGCCTAATTTTTTTTTCAACGGTCTAATTATATGAATTTATAGTTATATATATTTTTACAATTGGAATTGGTTAAGAATTTTTTTGAATGAAAATATGATAAATTTCATTAATTAAAAATGTCATACATAAGCATATAAAACACAAGTACTTAAGTAAAATAGCTAGCCTTAACATTAATACATTTACATAAAACTAAACCTACAACTAAACGAACTTATAAACAAAATAGACTTACTGATAAAGGTATGTTATCAATCGACCTAACCATTCATGTTGGATTGGCAAGAGGTCTGTAGTCTCACAATATTGCTTCTTCCCATCAAACTGTAAAATTAATAAATATAAATTAATTTTATAGATTATCGATACTAAAATAAGTTATAAAAAATGAACTTACTTTTTCTTTTAAGGTTTCTATTGCATTTGATGCCCGTACAAGATCTCTAATGTACTTCAACACATAAAAACCACATTCATGACTTTGTGGTTGTCTTGGACATGAAACATTGAATATCTTGTAGGATTGCCGAGTAATTCATTGGAAGAAGCCTTATAATATGCACTATTTAAAAAGAAAATTAACAAAAGTTATTAAAATGTAGTAACATGTAATAGTTGCTGCATATTAAGAAATATTTTTAAAAATTTAAAACTTACCTCATTATCATTGAATCAATTTCTTCAGGACGTTTGTGTGCTTTCAGTGGATCGAAGAACACGATTTTTCCTTTTGGCATAGCAATCGCCAACATCCAATGTTCCCTAAAATAATAAGCGTGTTAAATAAAATAATTAAAATTTTAATATATGAATAATCACATAAGAAAAGTTTATAGTATTTCTTACCGTATGTTCCAAGATATAAAGTATAGTTGACCAACTCTATCCATGGTCATCAACCAATTTGCCAAGTCAATGGTTGATCCTTCTACATCGTTAACATTATTAATGCTAAGACGCTCAATGTCAAAAAACTTGTAAAAGACACACTGATTTGGAAATAGGAACTCCCAAATGCATCTGCAAAATTTTCTTAAGTGTTAAATATTTTTGAAAAATTTCGACAGAGCTTCCCCTATAAATAGGACTACCCAAACCTGTAAACATTCAATTTACTATGAAAATTTGCAACAGATCACAGAGCATTACTCATAATCATTCTAAATTTCATATCTTTCCAAAGAATTAGTTGAAGGGATACCTTAATCCGAATATCATTGTTGAGCCTCTAATCATATGCAAAGTAGCAACTTGTTCCACATCCTCTGAAGTTATAAAGATTGACTCGCGATTCATGAATGATGAGTCCACTGGAATTGAGACAACTGTGTTTATTCCCTTAACTCTGCAAAATTCTCTCACCATAAACTGAAGGCTAACATGGATGCGATTCATGATGTGATCGGCAAATGGTTGGCCTTCGGTCAGAGTGTTTTTTGGATTGACGTGAGACCCAGCTGATGACAGATGTAGGCTAGTCAGAGAATTACAGTTCGTCTTATCCTTGGATGGACTTTTTGACATAGGAGGTTTCTTTTTTAGAGGACCCTACGCAACATCAAGTAAAAATAATATTAAAATAATGGACCAACAAATATTTTAATAGGCAACAAATTAAAGAATTCTTTTATACCTGATCAGTCATAACTAATTCTTTTGGCCAAGAAATGAATATGTCATAAGTATATCGAAGATAGCGTATCTCCCCAACAGAACATGGGATTTCAGCATCCTCTTGTAACATTTTTGTGACTCGCACCCTCGCGTATTCGTCTGTCAGTTGAACACCATAAATAGTTAGTGGACCCACCCCATCAATGATAACACCCTCTGCCACCACATTATGAATATTAGCTGAACCAAGTAACACATCTTGCATGTACGGTGTGTGATATTCTTCGCCATTCTGCTCGTCATCGTTGTCGTGTTCATCCATATCATCTATCCCACCTGCTTGTTTAGCTCTTTCCTCCTCTAAAGCTTTAAGTTCTGCTCTGAGCCTCGCAATTTCTGCATCTTTCTTACTAACAACATCAGCCATTTCTGTTGCTATTTTTGGTTTTCTTCCAAAGACGGACGAAATCTTCGCAAATGACCTACAATAATCAACCAAATTTATTTAAAAACTAAAATATTGTAGGATGAAGTTAAATGCGACAAATAAAAAATAATATCATACCCAAGTGCTCTAACACGGCCTGGGTACTCAGGTGTCCCTAAAGCTTGTGTTAATATGTCATTCCGACCCTTTGCATTGATTTCTCCACTACTAACTTTTTCTTTCAGCTCATTCTGTCAAACAAACCAGTGATCACTTACATTAGTGACTTATAAGAACTTTATCATTCCTACATTACTTTAAAATACTTGCTTGAAACCACTTACAATTCTTGCTTTAATTTGTTTGTCCAAATTTGTGACAAGAACCTTCTTCTTTTCTCGTGCTCTTATCCAAACTTGGTACCATTCTACATCTGCCAAACCTAGTTCATTTTTCTACGACATACAACAATTAATTAAAGTTGGTGAGTGCAATATTCTTCATAACAGGTTGACAGTTGTAAAATAGTAATGTGAATTACTTACCAAGTCCTCTCTAACATTGGCAAGCCCTCTACGAGATGTACGATGCCTCGAAGTATATTTGAGAGCTCTTTCACATTGTTCGTCCCGCAAAGTGTACATAAAATAAGTAATGATAAGTTTTTAAGCAATTATTAATATTTCAAAACTAATAAATCATATACGTAATAGATATATATATAATAGTACCATAAACTCAGGAGATAAACAGTGGCTAACAAAGGTCCTCCATTCTTCTAGGTCAAGTTCTAGATATTTCTTAGGAAGGATTTGGAGTTCATCTATCAGACCGTCTTTTGCCAAAGGGTAGATGTAGTCACTAGTGGTGTTGGTCTTCAAATCTCTCATCATTCTTCCTGCATATTTAATTAATTATGGTTTCCAAATTTCTGGAATGTTAAAGCCACCCTGAAATAGAAAGAAAATGATTAATGAAATGCAAAGTAATTCATGAAAATGATCAATATATTAAAGTAATTAAAATATTTTCTTACATATACATCTTCCCATATTATATTCTTCAATTCTTGTGGGACTTGTCTCCAATCCTTATAATTGAGAGAGACTGTTCTCCTAGTTTTAACTCCAAGGTACGATTGCATCTTTCTATATGCTTTCCCTATAGATTGCCCTTTATCATTAAACTTAATATTTCTCTTTATTCCCTTAGCTTTTTTATTATTGATATTGTTCTTCTTTGTTGGGCCTCGCCTATTTGGTGTGTTCTCCCCTTCAGAATTTGTCATCTGCACATAAACAAGAATTAACGTTACAATTATGACATAAATAAATACATATTTAACATAAAAATGAATACATTACTCACTGGACACATTTTCTTTTCCTTTTTATTTTCTTGGTTGATTCACAATCTACCCATATTCTGTCTCTAATATCATTTCTAATGTATTCCCCATCATCATCATCTTCATTGAAATCATGGATTTGCTTAACTTGCTCATGTATTGGTTGTCCAACAATAAAATTATCATGAAACAATTCATCATTTTCTTCGTCATTTTAATCTTCTATAAACTGCCTTTCCGGGGTTCGTAAAACAACTGACAATTTATCATTAGCATGATCAGTTATGTAAAACACTTGTTTTGCTTGGGTAGCCATGATGAAATGATCATTCCTGTGACCTTTCTTACTTAAATTAACCAAAGTGAATCCAAGTTCATCAATTCTAACCCCAACATTGTTGTCCACCCAAGAACACTTGAGAAGGGGAATTTGAAATAAGGAATAATCAAGCTCCCATATTTCTTCAACAAGCCCATAATATGTCATAGTACCAGCTACTGGATTATTGTCTTTTGCACAAGTGAAATGCATTGCTTCTGCAACAATACTTACTCCACTATTTTGAACCATTCGAGCATCATCTCTTGACTTTGTGTGAAATCTTTTTCCTCCAACAATGTAAGCATGGTGCTTTATTACATGAACACTTGCTCCAAATGATATGCGTTTTAGCTCTGTCGACACTCCATGGTTTTCTTCTCCCAACCTTGCTAGAATAGTATTTTTCAACCATCGACTAAATGTTTTATGATGCTCATCTATAATCCATTTCTATTTATTTTTAACCTTGTTTGGAATCATTGATTGTAATAACTCCATGTGCTCACTGCAAATACAAAGTACAACATTAAAATTTCAATTATACATAAAAATGAGCATAATGTTTATTAAATTTATAATTTACTTTATATATGGTTGAACCTCAGGATTGTTTTCCAACACAACTAAATGAGCTTGATCTAGTTCTGCACAAGATATGGTAACTACTGTTCCTTTCCCTCGTAATCCTCTATCAACTCCATCCGAGTTATTCCGTGGTTTGCTAATTTCGATTGTGTCGATTCCAACCATGTATTCTGAACAAAATTCCAGAGCTGCTTCTGCTAAATAACACTCAACCATACAAGCTTCAAGGTGATGGTGATTACGTACATATCCTTTCAACACCTTCATATTCCTTTCAAATGGATACATCCATCTCGCCCAAACTGGCCCACACAACTTTGCTTCTCTTACTAAATGGACCATCAAATGTATCATGATGTCAAAAAAAGATGGTGGAAAATATTTTTCAAGCTTGCATAAAGTTTCAACTATTTCATCATGCAATGCATTCAACTTCTTCATTTCCAATTCTTTTAACCATAGTTGATTAAAGAAGATGCACACACTTGTCACACTATCTCGAACTCTTTTTGGTAAAACTGACCGAATGGAAATTGGAAGTAATTGTTGCATTAATATATGACAATCATGTGATTTTATTCCAATTAACTTCAAATCTTGCATAGACACCAAGTTTCGAACATTCGATGAATAACCATCAGGCACTTTCATCTCTGCCAATGATTGACATACGACTTGCTTCTCTTCTTTAGACAATGTAAAACAAGCAGGAGGCAAATATGTGCGTTTACCTTTTTCTTCAGGTGCCAAGCGGTGTCTTATACCCATCTCAACAAGATCTAAATGACTAGACAAACCATCTTTGGTTTTACCTGGGATATCAAGTAATGTACCGATTATACTTTCACATAAATTCTTTTCTATGTGCATGACATCCAAGCAATGTCCAACGAGTAAATCTTTCCAGTCAGGAAGTTGAAAGAAAATTGATTTTCTTTGAAAACATCCATTGGCTTTTTTGTTTTTATTCTTCTTCCCATACCTAAAGTCAACTTTTTCTACTTTCCTAAGAATTTGCTCACTTGACAATGGCAAAGGAGCAAGGTCTCGTTCCACAGTACCGTCAAATGTTTTTCTTTATTTCTGTCAGGATGACTTAAATGCAAATATCATCTATGACCCATATAACACATTTTGCGTCCATTTGACAAGCGACGGGCCCTTGTGTTGGTGCAACAAATTGGACAAGCTTGGTAACCTTTTGTGCTCAAACCTGATAGTTTACCATATGCTGGAAAATCATTAATAGTCCATAACAACACCACTTCCAAATTTAAAACTTCTTTTTTAAAGCCATCATATATCTCAACACCATTTTCATACAACTCTTTCAAATCATCAATTAGTGGTGCCAAATAAACATCGATATCGTGTCCTGGTTGTTTTGGGCCTGAAATCATTAATGAAAGCATCATAAACTTCCTTTTCATGACCAACCAAAGAGGAAGATTGTACATAACCAGGAAGACAGGCCATGAACTATTCCTACTACTAAGAGATCTATGCGGGTTTACTCCATCAGCAGCTAAACCGAGACGAAGATGTCTTGGTTCATTTTTGAATTTTGGATTGATATAGTCTACCTTCTTCCAGGCCTGTGAATCTGCAGGATGCCGAAGTTTACAATCTTTCACTCGTCCAGTCTCGTGCCATATTAAGTTCTTAGAGTGTTCTGCACTTTGATATAATCGCTTCAGCCGCGAAATCAAAGGTAAGTACCATAGCACTTTCTGAGGAATAAGTTTCCTAATCTCCTTACTTTTGTTAGGTTTGTACCGTGATAAACCACATTTTGGGCAAGTGTCCATGTCTGCATACTCCTTACGATATAAAATACAATCATTCGGACATGCATGAATCTTCTCATACTCCAACCCTATCAAACTTAATGTTTTCTTTACTCCATATGTAGACTCCGGAAAACAATTTTCTAGCAGAAAAATCTCCTTGAAAGTAGCTAACAATTGACTAAAACACTTATAACTAACTCCATTTTATGCTTTTATGTTATAAAATTTAACAATTGTTGGCAATCTTAGTTTATTGCAACCACTGAACAATTGTCTATCTGCATCTCTAACCATACTATCAAATTTTTTTGGATTATGAAAAAACTCTTCTTGTGCTTCATCAAGCAATTCTATAGGATGATCATCAAAATCATTACTCTCAAAATCATCTACACCTTGCCAACCTAATGGATATGGGTCGTCATTTAATAATTCTCTATGCCAATACCATTTACTATAACTTATATCAAATCCCCAACAAAATACACGATCCTTTATCATGGTAATATTCCCCTTTACTCCATTACCACAATCGATACAAGGACAATGAATTTTTTGTGGATCACTACAATTCTTTAGGCAAAACTCTAAAAATTTGTTGAATCCATCTTAAAATTGTGATGTTTCTCTCCTCTCAAGCATCCATGATTTATCCATACTAATAACAATATTAAATTCATAACAAGTTAGAAAAAAACTTATATTAGGTTCTATTCTTATAAATTTTTTTAAAAATTCGGCAGAGTATCCTCTGTTTCTATAGCATACCGTAATTTCATAATTACCTATAAAACCAATACAAACAAACACAATAATCAAGCATAGATGAATCCATCATTATTAGGTTCTAGTCTTATAAAATTTTTAAAAAATTCGGCAGAGTATCCTCTATTTCTATAGCATACCGCAATTTCAAAATTTCCTATAAAAACAACACAAACAAACACAATAATCAAGCATAAATGAATCCATCCTTATATCACCACAACACGCAAATTTCCAAGAGCCTACTTCACTAATTTTCAAATATAACTTTCACTAAATCCAATATGCATGATTTAATTAGCCTTATCTTTATACATAAATCTTGTAGTAATATAAATAAAAAAAAAATAACTAACCTTCAATATTACTCTTCAATTCACCCGAAAAGAACAACAAAGTTCACCACTCAATCAACAACCCTACTAAAACAGTACTTACATAATTAATTATCAAACCAATAAATAAAAAAAATCAAACTAGTTAAAGAAACTAATGAACAACACTTTGATCATCTTCAAGCTGTTTATTTTTTTCAAATATTTAAAAAGAAAATTTATCTATTGTCACAATTTCTAAAATTCACTAATATACATATATATATTTATAATAAACCAAAATTTTATGACATTATTTAACCTAACAAAATAAACAAATAATTAGAAAAGTTAACAAAATATTAATAATTTTAATTATAAAATTCGGAATAATAAAAAAAAATTAAAAAAACATAGAAAAATAAAAAATTATCATCAAAACCATATTTTAGTAATCCATACCTGTTTTGAAGCTCAAAAACACCTTGTAATGACAAAACTCCGGTCAAAATCCGGCAAGAAACACCAAGAAACCATGAGAGAAAATACCCACGGCCAAATGTATTTTTTTCTCTAAAAAACAAAAAAAAAAAGATTTTTGGACTATATTTCGGTTTATAATGAAGAAAAGTAGCAAGAAATAAAGAAAAAACAAAAAAAAAAGGTTTGGAGAAATAAAATGGGTGTTGGCTCACGGTTGTTAATGGATGTTTTGGGGGTTTTTTGTACAGAGGAGAGAGAGGGATATGACCGTTCGGGGGTGGGGGAGAGGGTTATATAACCCTTTTACTTCGGTTTTTAGGTTAAAACCGAAGTAGAAAATACACTTTCTACTTCAGCTTTTACCTAAAAACCGAAGTAAAAGGGGCTGAGGTGTAATGACCCACTAATCTAAACTAATTGGACCATTATCGAAACTATACATAAAACTTACATTTTTACGAAAATACCATAATTTATTGAGTAACTTGAAAATAAGAGTTATTTACAAATAAACAGAATACTAAGAAGGATTTTGGGATCCCATTGTCTTTAAAACAAAACAAGATTTAAAATAAAAGACATTACATAATAATGCGGAAAATACACATAAAAACCATAAAAACATAAAAGGAGACTATATCCTCGAATCGAATAACGCTCGGCCCCTTGACTCCATTCATCATCGATACACATCCTCCAAGCATCACGAATCTTACCGCCTCTAAGCTTATTTTCCTGCACATAAACAGAAAGGAGTGAGCCTAATGCCCAGTAAGGAAAATCTAACACAAAGTCACATACATAATTTCATAAGAAAACATAAAGACATATCATAACACATAATTCACTTATTATAATGGCCATTATTACTTGGGGTCCCATAGACTAAACAAGCTTATGCCCATGAGATTAGTGGGGTCCTACCAGCTAAATAGGCTTATGCCCACAATCTTTTTGGGGTCTTGTTAGTCAAATAGGGCATAAGCCCAAGCCTACAACATACACATCAATAACATATTCATAACAAAACATAACACATTAATAACATAAAACATATAGATAACATAAGCACATAACATATTAATTCTAGCCTATTTTCCTTACCAAAGTTACTGAGATTATGGACTGAGTTGGGACTGTTGGAACACTCCTAAAACCATAAGAAAGAGTAAGTCTAAAGAAAGGAGATGAAATGAAAGAGATGGAAAGACTAAACCATAGAAAACATACTTACCGACTTATATGCTTAAAAGCTTGGATTCCCTAACCAAAATAAGAATAAGGTTAGGGGACTGAGTAGAAGGTTTTGAGAAAGGAAATAACATAAAATACAGAAAGGAACTAGAGTTTTGGGTTTACCTCAAAGATTGCAAGATCAATCTAACATCCACCGAAATACTATAGCACTCACTTCCCAAAGTGTTTGATAAGCTTATGATGTTTAAGCTTATAGTTTTTCCCCAAACCAAGTGTTTACACTCTCACACTCACTTAACACTAGCAGTCTCTGAACTTAGAGCAAATGGTGAATAATGGCTGGGTACTAGGTCCTATTTATAGAGTTTGGGAATGAAAATATCTTGATTTTACTTGAATAAAAATAATGGCTTTTTAAGTGAAAATCATTTGAATAATCGTTCAGCAGAGGCTGAAGACTCGTTCAAAAGATGCTGGACTGTTGAAGGAGTTTGAATGGCTGAAGGGAAAAGAATTCAAAAGTATTTGAATTCATGCTGGTGGAGGCGATATATCGCCCCCTATAGGCGATATATCGCCTGGACCTTTGTTCCCGAGGCGACCGTGCATCAATTCGTGTTTTCCGTATCTACGTGCTGCGATATATCGCCCCCTATATCTGCGATATATCGGCATACGCTGAATATTTAAACACGAATTTACACATTTTTAGCTGAGTTTGAATGGAGTAAACAGCCTTGACTAAGCCCTCAACGTGCTCAAAGCTGCTGACTGACCCTATACATTCAAACTTTTACCCTTATTTAATTTAATCCTCAAAAATACTTAATCCTTAATTACCATTCAAAACATGTGCTTAAAATCCTATTGGTTGATGTCTAAACCTTATAATATAATAATATAATCCTTAATATCAGACACATTAATCAAACCTTAGGTTATACTTAATATTCCTAAACTATAGGTTAAACTTAGAAAATCTATAAGTACTACTATGAGTGTCCAAATAACTCCCGGTCTGAACCAAAAATCCAAAGTAACAATGATAACACTAAACATACTATAATACTACTAAACAATTAGCTAAGTAAAGTTCTTGGACTCTACATGAGGTAATCTGGGTTGTGCACCTTTTACTTCGATTTTTAGGTAAAAAACGAAGTGGAAAGTGCACTTTCTACTTTGGTTTTTACCTTAAAACCGAAGTAAAAGGTGCACAAGGGCCGCGTTTGGCTTGGGCATTTTTTCACATCTTTATTATCTCTAAACATAAGTCAAGGGCATGTGCAACCAAACATGGCCCTCTTCACTTTGAATTTTTAACTTCGTTTTTTTAAAAAAGCGAAGTAGTATGTAATTTTTTTTTCAAAGCGCCAATTTCAAAAGTGAAGTAAAAGAGTTTGAAAAGGTTTTTACTTCAGTTTTTTTGTATGCTCAGTATAAAAACTGAAGTAAAAGCCTATATTTCTAGTAGTGATTTCAGAAAGTCACATACCAACTTTATGGGGAACGTATCTCTGACTTGTGAGGGTACGGTGCACGTTTGCCCATGTCAGGCGGAGTTGTGGGAAATGCCCATTGTCGAGTGTATAAACTCGACACCACCAATCGAGGCTCACCAAAAGATGTCAGATGATTGCCTGGTGACCCACAATTGTAGTGACTGACATCTGGCGGCTATCCTAGTTCCGAGGACCAGAGTCATAGACTTGGGGGACGAGTGAGTAGAGCTCCTCCGGACATGGTTTCTCCTGCGAGATCCTTGCCCTGAGGACGGACCTCAGGGTGTGACCTCATCCGGAGACATCCACGACTTATCTACTGGCTTGGGAGGTGGATTCACCTAGAGACACTCTCGCCTCGAGGACAGACCTCGGGATTTAGGCTCTTTGGAAACGTCCATGACTCGTTCGAATTTGGCTTCCTGGAGGGGTTGCACTCCGAGAACCTCATGAATTACCTTGTCACTAATCATTCTTAATTGCCACGTGTCAGGAGGTAAAAATATGGACAAACATTTTAAATTATATTAAGTAATTTAATTGAGGGTAAAATACATAAATAGTAGTTGTCACCAAAATAGTGGTTCTTACCAAAATTGAATATAGAATTAAAAATAAAGTTACCATATCTTTGTTATTTAACAATTTTTATCCCCAATATATATATAAATGTATTATAGAGCCCAGTGGTATTCGGTTGGTAACTAAAGTAACTAATCTCACATGTTGACCCTCAGAAGTCAATGTTTCGACATTGTAGTAGCACAATTAGTGCTATCAATCATTGAAGGATCAATCGTATGGTTAAATTTGTTGGGTTTTATGCCCTTATAAAACCATATTTCTCATGTAACACTTTTGATTATCAATAAAGAAGTGGAATTTATTTTGTTTATCAAGTTGCATTGCTTGCTTGTTTTATTACATGATTATTTGCTTAAGACAAACACATATAAAATCTCGAACTTACAAATAAGTTACACTTATAGTGATTAGGTCACAGTGGTTTATAAATGTAATTATATGTTTAAAAGAATTAGTCCTAAGATTAAAACAGTGCACACGATTTTCACTGTTTTGTTAATCTACGATATGATCTACTTATATACTAGGTGTGATGCCTTGTCCATGCCAATAGCTAAGTAGATAAGATCGAATGTATTTAGTTACATTGGACTAGGACTGACACTGATTATTGATAGATGAATAAGTATCATTGTTATCGAATCTAGCTAGAGTCACAATTGATCATAAGTCAAGTCAATTTAAATTATGAGTGATAATATTTCTATTAATTATATTATGTGAATATTTTGATTTGTTCGTTAAAAGCATACCCTATGGCATAGCCTATACCTACATCTTGGAGGTTCATTAGTGTAATTGAATGAGCATATGAATTATAGATATGAAATCTATAGCGTCTATATGAGTAGTGAAAAGATGACTTCCTTAATAGCTCAGTCCAAATGGTTAAATGATTGAGCGCTCATATCTGTGATTAAGTTCATAGATTTATCATTTATAAGGGACATAGTGAGAGTTAAGGATAAAATACTAATGAGGGGTAAAACGGTAATTACTCCCAACTCATTAGTAAGTCATTGATAGAGGATTGACTGACTATAGTGATTATAACAATGGATTGCGACTTTATGCGAGTAATATTGTTCTATGAATTCAAGAGTTCAATTTTGAATCTATAGTGGAGTCATGAGAAATTAATAAATTGTGAGATAATTTATTTATTAAATAAACTCACGGAATGATTATGTGAATTTAAGAGTTCAATTCTGAATCCATGGTCCTCATGTTGTCTCTAATCAAATCAAGATTAATAGTTTCAAACTATTGATTTAATTATCAATTATAAATATCAAATTTCCTGGGTCAATTTAATGATATTTACATGTATTAATAATTTGAGAATCAAAGAGAGTTATTTGGGAAAATTTATTAATATTGACAGTTTGATGTCAATATAAATAAATAATATTAAATCAAGTTTCAAATTATAATTAGTTAATTTGAATAAGGATTAATTAATTAATGAATTAATTAAAAGATAAATAAATAAAAGACTTTGAATTTAGGCCCAATTGAGAATTAAATTTAAGACAAATAGATTGAGCCCAAGTTCACATATGGGGCGCCCAAGGCTCTTGTTTTTGTTTTGTTTGTTATTTTAGTATATTAAATTAAAATAAATCTCATTTAGTTTCCTATATAAGGAATGCAATGTCTAGGGTTTTCAGAAACTGAAACTGTGATGTTTCATTTTGAGTAAGTGAAAACCTAGACAGTCTAATCTCCTTCTTGGTTGCCTCTCTCTCTCTCTCCCCTCTGTAATTCTATCTCATGTGTTGAGAACTAGCTCACCCTTTGTTAGACTTGATTTAGAGATAGATTTGGAAGAAGTAATGCCCTGGGTAACTAGGACCGTTACACTATGTGTTTAAAATAGTGCAAGACCCGCTAATCAGGTCATTTGAACTAAAAGGTGTTTCTAAAGTCATCTGATAGGTTAGGGTTAAAAGATTTTGATTATAAAATGATTGATTTTCATTAAAATAAAAGTTTGATACACGGGATCCCAAAAATAAGATTTACAAGGCGGAAACGACTCTCAAAAGTTAAAACAGCAATAGTCACTCTAAATGGCAAAGCACAGTTTAGAGCTCTAGTTCCCGTAATTCCCTCGGCCATGGCAGTCGAGCAGTTGTCGATGTACACTCCGCCCCCAGAGCTCTCCAACTCATGGTTGGTCTAGCTTTCATTTGCCTTTATCTGCACCACATAGCACCCGTAAGCCAAGGCTCAACAACAAAACCCTAGTTAACAAGTATAGGCAGCAACAAGAGCATATAATAAAATTCAATTCAACTAGTTCAATTAATCAATATAATACAAGTATTAAATTAGGCAGTGTTAAACATATACTTTCAAATACATAACTCAATCTGTAATACAAATATTTAGGAGCCGACGCCTTTAGGCCAAGCCTCTGGTTATTTAGCTGATCCCAGCTCGCATAGGTCAAGCTCTCTGGTTATTTAGTTGATCCCAGCTCACTTAGGCTGAGCTGTGTTCAGTACGCTTATCATCAGCCCTGGCATCCTTAGGTCGTACTTTCACATCACACACAACATATATATAATGCGCAGAACACATATGTCCAATTACACAAAATCTCAGTCCCATACACAACCACTTGGGTGTAGTTTTCTTACCTCAACTCCCGGGCGATGGATAAAGAACGATTCCCAGCACGTTCCTCAGTCCCGAGCCTTAACAGTGATCCTAGCCACAAGCAATAATGGATGACTATCAAATTCTAATCTAATTAAATGTTTTGGAAACAAATACTATCCTCTAGGACCTCGAATTCTACTAAACTAGGTAGTAGAACTCGTCCCGAGCGCTTAGGTTAAAATCCCCGAGCCTAAACCTTAAGCTCCCTTTCCTTTCCATTTAGGGCCGCAGCCGCCTCTTAGACAGAGGGCAAGGCCCTCCCTACTGGAGGACACGGGCCGTGAACTACACCCCAGGGTTGCGACACGCCTAGGAAAAACAGAGGCCTTCCAGCCTCTTCGAGCACACGGGCTGCGACGCCTGAAGAACAGGGTCGTGGCCCGAGCCCCCAATCCCTGAAAATCACCCTTTTTACTTCGTTTTTCCTCGAGCCTAAACCCCAAATTCATACCCCAATCATTAGCCAAACTCAGATTTAAGTCCAGAATTCTTATCCTTATAGCCTATACATCATAACCAACCTATAAACAATTCCTTACACTCATCAAACACCCAAAACCAGTCTTGGAATCCATTTTCATGCAAGCTCTAAGTTCTAACAACAATCTAGTAGAATTCAGCAAGCTAAGACTTGAACCCTTACCTCTGTTAATGGCTTGATTTCCCTCAGCTATTCTTTGTTTACCCTAGCCTCAATTCTTCAGATTTTTCCAAGCTCTAAGGTCCAGACTTTCTTTCAGCACTTCAAAGCTTCAAACTCAAGAGAGGGAGAGAGAATGAACGTGAGTGAGAGGGAGAGAGAGTGCTGAGAGGTTCCTTAGTGATTCCTAGTGATTTATGGTGAGTTCTAAAGGGTCTAAGTACATTCTTAACCCTAAAAGACAGAATTACCCCTCTAATAAACTCAACTTCCTTTATCGCCCATAATGGCATAATGGTCATTTATCCCGATTCCCGCTAATTCCTCGAGTCATCCTACCAATTCCCAACTAATTCTGTCATTTCCAACTAATTATCAAATACTTACCCATTACTCGATGAATCTCAAATATACGTTAAGCTTCCCAAAATACCCCTAAGCTCACCCCGAGTCGGGTATTGAACCCCGTTGTAACTATTCCGCTAATCCGCTCACTAGGATTGCCTCGAGTTGTATACTGCAGATATATCCACATAATAATGTGGTCTCATTCATTTAACACATATAATCACATTTATGCCCTTAACAGGCTAAAATTACAGATATGCCCTTATAAACATTAACGAGCCCACATGCATATTTAATACTTATAAACATGCACATATATATATATATATTCATATCATCATATAAATCATGCATGCCACATAGTCACGCATTTAATCAATTAATCACACACATATCCAATTACGCCCTCCCATCACACTAATCAAGGCACTAACCCCTATTAGCATTTTTTGGTTGTTACAACTATCCCCTCCTACTGAAAATTTCGTCCTTGAAATTTACCTGAATAACACAGGATACTGATCCCGCATAGCTGACTCAAGCTCCTAGGCCGCTTCCTCGACCTTGCTATTCCTCCATAAGACTTTGAACAGAAGAATCGATAAATCTGTCTGTAATTCCAGATCCTCATACCCTAATACGTGAGTCATATCTGAGATGTCATTTCGAAGCATAGAGATGTGGAATACGTCGTGAACTCCTGATAATGATGGTGGAAGATCCAATCTATAGGATACCTGCTTGATGCTCTCCCAGGATCTCAAAAGGTCCTATGAATCTAGGGCTCAACTTGCCCTTTTTCCCAAACCTCCTCACCCCTCGCAATGGGGAAACTCGCAAAAACACGTGGTCCTCTACCTGGAACTCCTAGTCCCTACACTTAGGATCAGCGTAGCTTTTCTGTCTGCTCTGCGGGAGCGTTCGAGCTCAGATCTTCTAAATTGCTTCATTAGTCTTGTAAATCATCTCCGGTCCCAAATACTTCTTCTCCCCCATTTCATCCCAATGAATGGGCGATCTACATCTTCTTCCATATCTCGTATGGAGCTATTCCAATCCTTGATTGATAACTGTTGTCATACGAAAACTCAATCAACGGGAGGTACTTACTCCAAGACCCCTCTAAGTCTTGCACACACACCCTAAGCATGTCCTCCAAAATCTGAATTGTTCTCTCAGACTGTCCGTCTGTGTGAGGATGAAAGATTGTACTGAACTTCAGTTGAGTTCCCATAACCTTCTGCAAACCATCCCAAAACTTAGAGATAAATATGGGATCCCAGTCTGATACTATAGATTTATGAACCCCATGGAGACGTACAATCTCCCTCACATACAACTCCGCGTACTGATCTACAATATAGGTTGTCCTTACTGGCAGAAAGTGAGCTGACCTGGTGTATTTGTCTACAATCACCCACACCGAGTCATGTTTCCCCACCATCCTGGGTAAACCACCCATGAAATCCATAGTAATATCTTCCCACATCCACTCGAGAATACCCAAAGGCTGTAACAACCCCACTGGTCGCTGATGTTCAGCCTTTACCTAATGATAGGTCAAACACTTGGCCATGTATTCAATCACGTCCTTCTTCATCCCAGGCCACCAATACAAAGTCCATAGATCTTGGTACATCTTTGTGGTTCCTGGATGGAACGAGTATGGTGTAGTATGGGATTCATCAAGTATCTCTTGTCTAATCCCCATATCCATCGGAACACAGATCCGATCCTTATATCATAGTAAATCTGTCTCTGAAATGGAATAGTCCTTAGCCACTCCACCTAGGACATTCCCTCTAACTTCCCCCAACTGCGCATCATCCAACTGACCCTCTCTTATCCTCTCTAGGAGGGTAGACTATAAGGTAATATTGGCCAACCGGCCTACAACTAGCTCTATCCTTGCTCTAGCCATCTATTCTTTCAATTCCTTCGATATCTGCTTCGAACTAAACAATTGTTCTGGGCCCCTCCAGATCAATGCATCTGCTACTACATTGGCTTTTCCTGGGTGGTAAAGGATGTCACAGTCATAGTCCTTCACTATTTTCAGCCAACGTCTTTGTCCCATGTTTAAGTCCTTCTAGGTAAAGAAATACTTCAAACTCATATGGTAGGTGTATATCTTGTATTTCTCCCCGTACAAATAATGTCGTCATACTTTTAGTGTAAACACCACTGCTGCTACTTCTAGATCATGGGTAGGCTACTGTTGTTCATAATCCTTCAACTTCCACGATGCATAGGCAATAACCTTCTCATTCTGCATCAACATGCATCCCAATCCCAGTCTTGACGCATCACAGTACACTACAAACTTTCCTCCCTCTGAAGGGATGCTCAACAGAGGAGTAGTAATCAATCGTCGCTTCAAATCCTAGAAGCTACCCTCACTTTTATCTGACTACGTGAACTTCAGATTCTTCTGTGTCAACTCAGTCAATGGTGTAGCAATCTTTAAGAATCCTTCCAAAAATCGTTTGTAATATCCCACTAGTCCAAGGAAGCTCCTAACCTCCGACGCGTTCGTTGGCCTCGGCCAATCCCTAACTGCCTCTACCTTGGCTGCATCTACTTTAATCCCATCTCCACTAACAATATGTCCAAGGAATGTCACTTCTGGTAGCCAAAACTTACACTTCTTAAATTTAGCAAATAACCGATGCTCTCTCAATCTCTGTAATACCTGTCGGAGATGCTGCTCATGCTCTGCCTCTAAACTGGAGTAAACTAAGATGTCGTCGATGAAGACAATCACAAAATGATCCAAGAAATCCTTGAACACTGTGTTCATCATCTCCATAAATGTTGTTGGGGCTTTGGTCAAACCGAACGACATGACAAGGAACTCATAATGCCCATACCTCATACGGAAGGCCGTCTTCAAAATATCCTCGTCCTTGATCCTATGCTGGTGATAACTAGATCGAAGATCAATCTTGAGAATACCGTCTTACCTTGCAGCTGGTTAAGAAGGTCATCTATCCTTGGTAGGGATACTTGTTCTTGATGATCAACTTGTTCAACTCCCTGTAATCTATACATATTCTTAGAGTCCCATCCTTCTTCTTCACAAATAAAACTAGAGCACCCCATGGCGAGAAGCTAGGTTTGATAAATCCCAAGTCTAGAAGCTCCTTGATGCGTGTCGTATGTCGTATCAAATTTAAATATATATATTTATTTTACTCACTTACACCAGCTACTTCAGTATAGCGGTAAATAAGGGTCAAACCCACGAGGACTATGATCAAATTATTATTCAAAATAATATTAGACTGAAATTAAAAAGGGGTTTTAGTTTTAATAGCTGAAAACATAAAATGAAATAAATATCAACGATTGAATAACTAAGGATATAACGATATTAAAGAAATAGTCAAGAATTACTCTCCACCTTCAACAATCAATCTATAAAAAATGATGAATAATATTCCCTATTCCCAATTAAACTATTAACCCCGCAGATAACACTTAAGCAGTCAATTATCCCAGTTTCCCTAATATAATTAATTAAAGATAAGCGCTCTTAATTAACCCTTTTTACCTAGCAATAAACACATTAAGCATGCAATCTATTTAACCTAGTAAAATCATTACACTTTGTGGAAACAGGTTAATATAGGCAACAAATTCAGTAAGCATGCAATTCATTTAACCTAGGTTCTATTTCTCATCACAATAAAAATACCCGTCACAATACCTTAATTGCAATTTATCACTTTACTTAGAATCCTAAACTATTAGGTGAATAGAAATCCTAAGATGATAGTAGAACAATGCAAAACCTTAATTAGTGGCCATCTAAGCAAGATTTTACAAGATCCATGACATTCAAATAGAAAAATAGAAGCAATTTAATATAAGGGAATAAAAGGAATAAAATTCATCAATGCATTCAAGATCTCATGTCTAAGGTTTTGAAATAACCCTTAACTATAAATAAAACTACTCTATAATCATATTCATATTCATAAACATAAATATTCAATGAAAATAAAAGAGTTTTGAGAAGAAAGAAAAACTAGATTGAAGAATATAGATGATGATGTTTTTTTCCCTCCTCCTCTACTGCTCTAGCCTCTAAAAATCGCATCCAAAGTTATGATAAAATTAAACCCTAATCCCTTTTATAACCCCTTAAAAATTACATTTAAAAATTAAATTTTAAATAAAAATTTGTCGCACGGCCGCGGCCAGTGATTCTTGATGACCGCGGCCACATGTCATATTCTGGACCATGTTCGCGCAGAGGCTGCGGCCAGGAGATCATGATGGTCGCGGCCAATACTCCCTGTCTCCCAGGCCGCGACCAATAAATGCTGGTGGCTGCGTCCACTGGTCATTTTCTGCTCATATATTTTTTTCTTCATAATCTCCAACTTAGGCTCAATCCTCGGGTTTAGGGACTTCGAAAACACTTCAATCTCGTTCAAAACTTTATTTTCTCGAGTCTTATCATTGCACCTTCATTTTTAACCACAAAATTCTACAAAATTCATCAATCATACCTTATAAAATATTTTATGTCTTAAAAATAAAAAAACTCGTAAAACAAAGCAAAGAACACCTAAAAACACTTTAAAGGAACATTATCTAAATGCGAAAGGATAAAATATATAATATCCAAAATACCCTTATCAAATTCCCCCACACTTAAACTTTGCTAGTCCCTTAGCAAAATCCCTAATAAAAACTAAAAACTAAACAAATAAAACATAAGCAATGATTTTGTTGAAATTGTTAGTTATCTCAAAGATTGATCAACCAATATGAGTTATAAGAAAAATTCGAATTCCACATTCCTTAGAATTTCAACTCAATGCATCATCACCACTTAAAACATGATCATATTTATGATTATGCACAATTAAATAAACCAAAACACAAACATTTGAATCAATTTATATGTTTTAAAGTCTCATAGATAATAATATTTTCATGAAAAACATCCACTCCATAGACATTAACCAATTGTTCTCCGCTAATGTAAACACACATAATCAAGATTCATAAGGTCTTTAAAGCTTGTAATGTAAGGCTAAGGTTGAAGGTATATGAAAAAGGAATATTTAAGCTTGAATCACACCATAGCCTATATATTTTTTCTATTCTCTAGATCTTCCCAAAAATTTCCCATACAATTCAAGAAAATACATATATATATATTTTCATTTTTTCTTTCATATCGATCTTGCTACTTCCCCCACACTTGTACTTTCGCAATACTTTTTTTTTCTTCATATTTCTCAATGCAAATTTTTTTTCTGCCTTTTTTTTTTCTTTTCGATTCAACTCATTGGAAGAAATAGTAGATCATATACTTTCACATTATAATCTAACAAACCAATACAAATTCCCCTTCTTACAATCCATAACCCAACTCACCAAATCAAACAATCATATAAAACTATGGTGTAATGGGTCACAAAAAGGATAAAAAAAATTTAAGCTGCAAAAGGTTTAGATATTGGCTTATAGAAGAAAAAAAAATTAGGTATTACGGCTCAAAAATGGGAAACTAGGATATTCAATTTCATAGGTAAGCTTGAAAGGCTCAAACGATCCAAAGAACATGCCTTAATCATCTTCCTAATCATGTGTACTTAGGATTTTGCCTCAAACAATCAATCAATGGTTTCTAGAGTGGTCGAGACTATATATAAGTAATAGCATGCATAAATATCTCCAAACAATAGTGCAAAAGTAAATCTAATAGAACACATTATGTTTAAAAATCTAAGATCAAACTTAAGTAACAACTAGACAAGAGTTAAGCACACAATTCATGCAGAATTCATCAATTTCCTATGAAACTAGTCTCATTTCAATCAAAAAATTTATCATTGACAAACAACTTCCAACATAATCATGCCATGCTTATGACAACCTAAAAAAAAAAACTAAAAATGACAATAAAAAATAAATCAAATCATAAAAATAAAATCAAAATACTTTAATTTCAGTTGTTCCCTTCCCCCACACTTATAGGAAACATTGTCCTCAATGCAAATAGAATGAAAGAAAAGAAAGAAAAAGATAAAGAAAAACTCCCTCAACCGAAGTGAATGTTTATTAGTTAGGCATCTCCTTGATCATCTTTAGCTTCCTCCTCATTTTCATCATCTTGCATCATGGGAATAAGTGGTGGATACGGTTGAATCCACTGTGGTGCAGGTGGATAGTTTGTCATGTCCATGCCAAGGTGTATGGCATTCACCTTGAAACAAACATCTTGATAACAAGCCCACTCAATCATGCGCTGCTGATGTGCTTGGAAGCATGCAACTCTTGATATGTAGTGTACAAAGATTCCTCCACAAGTGTCATACGGTCTGCCAAGGTCATATTTTTTGTAGATGGCGGTGGTCTAGTCTGAGTATGAGAAGATGAGCTAGCCCCTGCAGTGTCAGTGACCTTAAAGCGAGTGATGGATGATCTATTCAGTATATGCATGGGTTGCAACAAAGGCTCTGAGGGATCCCATTTCACACCAGCTTAAGCACACATGGCGGTAATGAGATTGGGATGATAGAACCCCTTAGAAACATTTTTGAAACTGCTTTGAATGGAAGACTTAATAATGCGTCCCACATCAATTATTTTCCCCTTCAAGATAGCATATAGAAGTATAGCAGTATCCACACTCACATCACTGACATGTTTAGTGGGAAATAATTTTGCATTAATATACTTACGCCATGCTTTTTCAATAACTCCCATCGCCTCTCTCATAAATTTAATAGGATGACCTGTTTCAGTTAACTTCCATTGGGTATTTGGCTTACACAGAAATTGGATAATCTCATTAAAGTCAAGATTATCAACGATTTGGTTGTACTCATCATTTTCAATACTAGGAAGCCCATAAAATTGATTTATGGCTGCACTTGAGAAGTTCACATTAACTCCTCGCACTGTAGCCATAGCTGTAAATTGGGAAATTCCATTAGCATAGAACTCTCTGACAATAGGGATTACTGCAGCATCAGGTTGTGAATAAAATTTCATCCAATGTCTTTTCTCAATCTGTTCCGCAATAGATGGATACCCATGACGAATCTCCATATCAATCCCCCTCTCTTCAATCATCGTTTTCTGTTTCACTACCGCATCTTGATAGCATTTGAATGCCTCCTCAAAAATAAATTTAGTGGCATCAAATTGAACCTCAGATGAGGAAACACCTTTAGTATTCTTTCAAAATCTCTTTGGAGCCATTCTTCAGTTCAAGACTCAAAGATAACCTTTCTTAAACAAAAATAATTAAAGCACTAAAAGAATAATTCAAAATACCCCAAAAATATAAAGTCAAAATCCTCTAATTATTCCCAACAAATTTCTTTTAAACCAATAAATACTTCCTCTTAAAAAATATTCAATTAATTCCCCTTAAAACTGAAACATACTCCTCTAAGAACTTTCATCAAACACTTAGTAGGCAAAGACTAACCAATAGTGAAAAAGTATGTTGTAGTGTTTCAATCTTCCAAAATTTTGAAATTATTACTAATATAACAACATAAACACTTAATCTAAGCCAATTATCACAATATATAAATATTTCATCCACCAAAAACCAATTAATACAAAATACCCAAAATCATATTCTTGAATACTCAAAACCCAATAATCAAAGAATCAAGAGAAGGTACTTACTTGTAATTGACTATAGAAAGTCTTTGAAAGCTTGATAGTATCAATGAAGCACCTTGAAACTAGTTGATTAATCTCAATTGTCAAATTTAAAATTTATGGGACTGAAGGTTTTGAAAGAAAATTTGTGTAGACAATGAGGATTTTGATGAGCATGTGTTAAAAGTTGTAAAAATATTGAAGATTGATGATAGAATTTAATGATTTTTGGGGAATAATTGGAGTGAAAATGAGAGAGAAATGATGAAATTATATGTAAAAATGAGAGTGATTTTTCGGTTTTGGGTCTTTGTATGTGTGGGGAGTGGAAGAAATGAAAAAAAATCTTGAATTTTTTTTGTTTTGAAAACTTAAAGTGGTCGCGGCCTGATCTTATTGGTGGCCGCGACCACTACTCTCGGTTCTCCAGGCCGCGGCCACAGGCCATTTGGCCAATTTTTTTTAAATGCTCAAAATTAAAATTAAAACTAAGTTCAATAGAATAAAATAAACAAAATAAAAAATCTTAAAAATAAAATACATAGAATTTAGCTAAGTTTAACGTCGCTAGCTCGACGTATAACCTTTTCATACCTCATCAATATATTTTAGATCGAAGAGGTGAATCACAGTAGCTTGTTCCTCCTCGAAAGACTCATAATAAGGCTTCAATCTCTGGCCATTTACCTTGAGTATTTTTCCTGCTGATGGACTTGAAATTTCTATCGCTCCATGAGGATAGTGATGTACCACTATGAATGGTCTAACCCATCGGGACTTCAACTTACCCAGAAATAGTTTGAGGCGAGAATGATACAATAATACTTTCTGTCCCACATCAAATGTTTTCCTAATAATTCTATTTCGAACATGAAAGGCTTTGGTCTATTCTTTGTAAATCTTAGAGCTTTCATAAGCATCATTATGAATTTCCTCCAGCTCTTGTAATTGCAGCATTCTTTGCTGGCCTGCATTGTCCATCTCCATGTTACACTTTTTCACAACCCACCAAGCTTTATGCTCCAATTCAACCGGTAAATGACAAGGTTTTCCATACACCAACCGATACAGAGACATACCAAGAGGTGTCTTATAAGTCGTGTGATACGCCCAAAGAGCATCATCTAATCTTATACTCCAATCCTTTCTATTTGGATTCACTTTTTTTTCAAGAATAGACTCGACTTCTCTATTCGATACCTCGACTTGGCCATTTTCTTGTGGATGGTAAGCATTGGTTACCTTATGAGTCACTTGATAACGCCGAAATAAGGTTTCAATCATTTTATTGCAAAAGTGAATACCCCGATCACTAATTATTGCCCTTGGAGTACCAAATCTCACAAAAATATTTGATCGAATGAACTCAACCACTATTTTAGAATTATCTGCTTTAGTTGCTTTTGCTTCCACCCACTTAGACACGTAATCCACCGCTAAAAGAATATACTCAAAACCGAATGATGATGGAAACGATCCCATAAAATCAATGCCCCATACATCAAACATCTCGATAATAAGTATTGGAGTTTGGGGCATTTGATCCCTAGCAGTAACATTACCAACTCGTTGACAACGGTCACATGCCATACAATATGCATATGAATCTTTAAAGATGGTAGGCCAATAGAAACCACTGTCAAATACTTTATGGGCTGTTCTTTTTGGTCCAAAATGACCTCCACAAGCATGAGAATGTGAGAAAGCAAGAATAGATTGAAATTCAGAATTGGGAACACACCTTCGAATGACTTGATCAGCGCAATGTTTCCATAAATAAGGCTCATCCCAAATATAAAACTTAGCATCATGCTTAATCTTGTTCTTTTGAGCTTGTGTAAGGTCTCCCAGTAACTCTTTAGTAGCTAAATAATTAACAATATTAGCAAAACATGGAATAACTTCTTTAAGAGCCAGGAGCTGCTCATCAGGAAAATTTTCATTTAATTGCAAATTATCTTCATCCCGAATAAGTCTACTTAAATGATCAGCCACCAAATTTTCTGATCCTCTCTTATCTTTTATTTCAAGATCAAATTCTTGCAGAAGTAAAATCCACCGAGTAAGTCTGGGCTTCGCTTCTTTCTTTGCTAGTAAATATTTAAGAGCTGCATGGTCAATGTAAACAATAACCTTAGTTCCAATCAAATAAGATCGAAACTTTTCTAGAGCAAAGATAACCGCTAAAAGCTCTTTCTCTATAGTAGAGTAATTTAACTGAGCATCATTAAGAGTTCGAGAGGCATAGTATATAACATGAGGCACTTTACCAACTCTTTGCCCAAGAACCGCTCCTACTGCATAATCACTAGCGTCACACATTATTTCAAAGGGTAAATCCCAGTTTGGTGGCTAAATAATAGGTGTTGATGTTAAGGATTCCTTTAATTTATTGAATGCAAACAAACATTTATCATTAAATTCAAATTCCACATCCTTTTGAAGAAGATTGCATAAAGGAGAAGCAATCTTTGAGAAATCCTTTATAAACCGCTTATAGAAGCCTGCATGACCAAGAAAGGATCTTATTTCTTTCACACTTGACGGTGGTGGAAGAGAACGAATGAGATCAAATTTTTCCTTGTCCACTCCAATCCCTTTTTCTGAAATAACATGCCCCAAAACAATACCTTGCTGCACCATAAAGTGACACTTCTCCCAATTCAATACAATATTAGTGTCAATACATCGTTTAAGAACTAGAGTTAAATTACGGAGGCTCTTATCAAAAGAATCACCATAGACACTGAAATCATGCATAAACACTTCTATGATGTTTTCTATGTTATCTGAGAAGATACTAACCATACATCGTTGAAAAGTGGCGGGAGCATTACACAACCCAAATGGCATTCTACGAAAAGAAAATGTGCCAAATGGGCATGTAAATGTGGTCTTCTCTTGGTCTTCAGGAGCAATAACAATCTGATTATAACCTGAATAACCATCAAGAAAGCAGTAATAAGTATGTCTCACTAATCTTTCAAGCATTTGATCGATGAATGGAAAAGGGAAGTGGTCTTTTCTAGTTGCAGTGTTCAACTTTCTATAATCAATACAAACTCGTCACCCTGTTTGGACTCTTGTAGGTACTAACTCATCCTCATCATTCCTTACCACAGTGATGCCTGATTTCTTAGGAACTATTTGAACTGGACTCACCTACTTGCTATCTGAAATAGGGTAAATCACATCCACACTTAAAAGCTTAAGTATCTCCTTCTTAACTACATCCATCATAGGTGGATTTAACCTTCTTTGAGCTTCTCTAGAAGGCTTGGATCCATCTTCAAGGAGAATATGGTGCATACACATAGTTGGGCTTATTCCCTTGATATCTGCTATGGTCCACCCTATGGCCGTTTTATATTCCTGAAGTACCCTTATTAAACGATCCTCTTGTACTTGGGTAAGTTTTGTGGTGATAATAACTGGTAATGTCTCTTTCTCACCCAAGTAGACATATTTGAGATGCTCCGGTAGTGGTTTTAATTCAAGCTTGGGTGGTGATTTAACAGATGGTTGAATTTGCTCATGAGAAATAGGCATCTTTAAGAACGACACCGCTTTAGAAACCTCTCCACCACTATTAAGTGCAACCACTGTCTCCTTTACTTCAGTAGTGAAAAAATCTTCTTTCACATCTATTGGTTCCCTTAAAACAATATCTAACCCACCATCTCCATGTAAATCTAGAATTCTTTGTGACAAAGAATCCAGAATATCGGTTGAAGAAACTGAATGAACATCACTTGGATACCGCATAGCCTCAAAAATATTAAATCGAATCACCTCACCATCAAACTCCATGGTCAAAGTTCCCTCATGAACATCTATCTTAGTTCTAGCTGTCTTTAAGAATGGCCTTCCCAATATTACTAGTGTAGAATATGGAATTGAGTCATCTTCCATATCAAGAATGTAAAAGTCTGCCGGAAAAACCAATTCATTAACTTTAACCAATACATCCTCTACTACTCTCCTTGGATAGGCATTAGAATGATCCGCTAATTGTATGATCACCCACGTTTCTTCTAGTGGTCCCAAATTCAAAGAGGCATAAATAGAGTACGACATTACATTAATTGAAGCACCCAAATCTAATATACATCTTTCAATTCTTTTATTTCCAATAGTGCAAGGAATAGTGAAGGTGCCAGGATCCTTACACTTTGGTGGAAGTTTCTTTTGAAGAACTGCCAAAACATTTTCCCCCACACTCACCTTTTCATTCCCTTTTAACTTCCTCTTATTGGTGCATAAATCCTTTAAAAACTTTGCATATCGAGGTACTTGTTTAATAGCATCAAGTAAGGGAATATTTACCTCAACCTTGCAAAAAGTCTCCAATATTTCCTGTTCAGCTTCATCCTTCTTGGTCTTTCTCAAACAACTAGGAAATGGAGTAGTGACATAAGTGGAAATAGTGGGTTTATGGTTGGGTGATGTGGTTGGGGTTTCATCTTTGTCTTGTTGGGCAGATTGGGTAGGAGGTAATGGTGCATCATTTTAATTTGATGGAATAGTGGGTGGATCGTAGGTCTTGCTCTCTCTTAGTGTGATGGCATTAGCATTTTCCCTTGGGTTTCGTACAGGCTGTGAAGGTAATTTTCCTTGATTCTGTGGCTCATTTTGACTTAATGAAGTGGAAATTTTACCCATAGTATTCTCTAAATTTTTTAGGGACACATGAGCGCCTTGAAGAAGTGCTTGAATTTGCATATTGGAGGCTACTAACTGTTTTAGCATATCTGCCATTGAAGGTTCTTGAGCTTGTGAGGTAATAGGTTGTTGAGGCTGAGGTGTATAAGTTTGTTGTTGCCTTTATTGATAAGGAAATCCTGGTGGTCTAGTTGGTACAGTTTGTTGTTGATTCCCATATCGAAGATTAGGATGCTCCTTCCATCCTTCATTATAAGTTATAGCATAAGGGACATACCTTTGCCTAGGTTGCCCTGGGAATCCCCCCATTGAATTTACATGCTCATTGATATCCTCTTGAAGTGTAGGACATGCATCAGTAGGATGCCCCACCAACTGACATATGCCACAAGGTCTCACTTGATGACCTAAAGCCATTTGTTGAACCATACTAGTTAATTGCGCCAGTTGCTGTTCTACTTTAGAGTTTGTCTCATTTAATCCCTTAACTGAAACTTCTTGACGAACTCCAAACTGTTGAGAATTAGCTACCATATTAGAAATTAAGCTCCTAGCTGCGGCAGGATTCTTGTCCACCAGTGCTCCCCCACTTGTTGCATCAATCATGCTCCTATCCAATGGAAATAGTCCTTCATAAAAGTATTGGATTAGGAGTTGTTCACTTATTTGGTGGTGGGGGCAGCTAGCACATAGCCTCTTAAATCTCTCCCAATACTCATATAATGACTCCCCAGTCTGTTGGCGAATGCCACAGATTTCCTTCCTTATACTACCAACCTTAGATGCGGGGAAGTAACGCTCCAAGAATAATGTCTTCATTTCATTCCAGGTATTAACAGTTCCAGGAGGAAGGTAATAGATCCATTCCTTTGCACCATCCTTCAAAGAAAATGGAAATGCTCTTAATTTAATCTGCTCTTCCGTTACTAAAGCTAGTTTCATACTGGAACAGACTATGTGAAATTCAGTCAGATGCTTATTTGGGTCCTCTCCTGGTAGCCCATGGAAAGATGGTAATAAATGTATGAGGCCCGATTTGAGTTCAAAGTTAACGACCAACGCCGAATATTAAATACACAGAGGTTGATGGTCTAGATTCGACGCTGCCAACTCTTTCAACGTCCTTTCTTGTGCCATCTGAGACTTAACTAATGTTTCAGAGTCAGAATCACCGTCAGATGGTAATGGTATTTGTACTGGACTGACTCTCGTTGAAGGTTGAAAGAGTGGATTGTCAGTGATAGTCCTTGAAGATCAGGACGACGATGTCTCAAGATATTGTTTTATGGCTTGTAGTCTTTCTTGAGTATCATCGTCAGACATATACACCTACAATCAAGAAATTTAAACTAGTATGTAGTTAATTAAATTGAATAATAAAAATGACTTACAATAGTCCCTGGCAACGGCGCCAAAAATTTGATGTGTGTCGTATGCCGTATCAAATTTAAATATATATATTTATTTTACTCACTTACACCAGCTACTTCAGTATAGTGGTGAATAAGGGTCGAACCCACGAGGACTATGATCAAATTATTATTCAAAATAATATTAGACTGAAATTAAAAAGGGGTTTTAGTTTTAATAGCTGAAAACATAAAATGAAATAAATATCAACGACTGAATAACTAAGGATATAATGATATTAAAAAAATAGTCAAGAATTACTCTCCACCTTCAACAATCAATCTATCAAAAATGATGAATAATATTCCCTATTCCCAATTAAACTATTAACCCTGTAGATAACACTTAAGCAGTCAATTATCCCAGTTTTCCTAATATAATTAATTAAAGTGAAGCACTCTTAATTAACCCTTTTTACCTAGCAATAAACCCATTAAGCATGCAATCTATTTAACCTAGTAAAAGCATTACACTTTGTGGCAGGTTAATCTAGGCAACAAATTCATTAAGCATGCAATTCATTTAACCTAGGCTCTATTTCTCATCATAATAAAAATACCCGTCACAATTCCTTAATTGCAATTTATCACTTTACAAAGATCTCATGTCTAAGGTTTTGAAATAACCCTTAACTATAAATAAAACTACTCCATAATCATATTCATATTCATAAACATAAATATTCAATGAAATTAAAGAGTTTCGAGAAGAAAGAAAAACTAGATTGAAGAATATAGATGATGATGTTTTTTCCTTCCTCCTCTACTGCTTTAGCCTCTAAAAATCGCATCCAAAGTTATGATAAAATTTAACCCTAATCCCTTTTATAACCCCTTAAAAATTACATTTAAAAATTAAATTTTAAAGAAAAATTTGTCGCACGGCCGAGGCCAGTGATTCTTGATGACCGCGGCCACGAGTCATATTCTGGGCCATGTTTGTGCAGAGGCTGCGACCAGGAGATCATGATGGCTGCGACCTATACTCCCTATCTCCTAGGTCGCTGCCAGTAAATGCTGGTAGTCGCGACCACTGGTCATTTTCTGCTCATATATTTTTTTCTTCATAATCTCCAACTTAGGCTCAATCCTCGGGTTTATGGACTTCGAAAACACTTCAATCTCGTTCAAAACTTTATTTTCTCGAGTCCTATCATTGCACATTCATTTTTAACTACAAAATTGTATCAAATTCATCAATAATACCTTATAAAATATTTTATGACTTAAAAATAAAAAAACTCGTAAAACAAAGCTAAGAACACCTAAAAACACATTAAAGGAACATTATCTAAATGCGAAAGAATAAAATATATAATATCCAAAATACCCTTATCACTCCTGCAATTGTATCTTCAACTCTTTTAACTCTACCGGAGCCATCATATATGGTGCCCTCGACACTGGCTCTGCACTCAGGGCTAACTCAATAATGAATTGAATTTCCCTGTGCGGCGGCAGTCCCGGTAAGCCCTCAGGAAACACGTCTAAGAACTCGCATACCATTATAGTCTCTCCTGGCCCCACTGGTTGTAATGCCCCGACTAATTATAGACCTCAGACCATTAAAAATACTAAACATAGCTACTATTTTATGAAATCCAAAATATTGTACGAAATACAAAATAAGGTACGGGTACCCATTGTTTAGTACATTAAACATAAAAACATAAACTTTAAACAATCGTTTAAATAATAAGTGCGAAAATACATAAAACATAAATTAAAAGACTTTAAACAACGTCATCCTCGATCTTCCCGCAATCCATTCAATCCATCCATCCTCAATACACATGCCAAGCTGCCACGAATCCGTCTCGCCATCCAAGTTCATTTTCCTGCACCATCTAAAATAAAAGGAATGCCTAATGGCCAGCAAGGATAATCTACTAAAAAGACATATCATAAATCATAAATCATAAGACTATATCATAAAATATATATTATAAAACATAAGACGTAAAAATGTATTTCGTATAGGACTACAATATTAATGGCCATTAACTCATTACCATAGCATGTGATGAAACCATCTAGGTTCTCAGTCTACTAATCGAGGTAGGTTAGATCACATGGTAGTATATGATAACCCATCTAGGTCCTCTGTCTACTAATTGAGGTAGGGTAAATCATAACTCTAAACCATGATAATGATAAAATCCTTGGGGTTTGCTATCTAAGCAACTATAAGCCCCAAGTGACTACAAAACATATTCATACATATAACATATCAACATATCATATCATATCATATCACACAAACATATCATAACATATATATCTAACCTATTTTCCTTACCAAAAACCAGGATATGGAGACAAGAAAGGGATTGGAACACTCCTAAAACCAATAGTAAAAACCATGAGTTTCTAAAGATATAGAGATGAAAAAGAGAACTAAACCATCAAAGTAGAAACTTACCGAAAAATTTCAAGGAACTTAATCACCTAACCAAAAGCCATAATAACGAGTTAGAATCCGAAAGAAAATGGAAGAATAAAATAAAAGAACTATGATGGATTAAACCTGTGGATAAGAATACCTTGAATGGACTATGAATTTGATCTACACCTCGATGCTGAAATAACACTCTATCTTACTTCCCAAGTGTTTAGAAAAGCTTTTAACCCAAAACCCAAGTGTTTTCTCCCTAGAGTAATCTTAGCAGCTTTGATGCTCTGATGAATGCTTGAATGATGAGTGAAATGGCTGAGTACTAGGTCCTATTTATAGAGTTCAAGGAGTGAAACTAACCCCTTTTAAAATGAATATAAATTGAAAAGATTTTAATTTTTGTTTCAACAGATGCCCAAAACTCGGTCAAAAACGCTCAAGAGCAAGTCCAAGTGGTTGAGGGCTATTTCTAGCTCGGATTCCACAGACTTTCAAAATATGAGTGTAGAGTTGATATATCGCCTCCCCCATATTCCCGAGCCTCCGTGGTTTCGTTCGTACGAAGTCGACGTGTTTTTCGTATCTTCCGTAGGCGACATATCAGCCCCAATAGCTGCGATATATCGACATACGTTGATATATCAAACATGTTTTTGCACTCTTTCAACATATTTGAAAGTGAATAAATAGATTTGACTGAGTAAAACATGATCCTAACAGCTGCTGGAAGGTTCTAGAGCTTCTAGATTTATCCTTTATTAAATTATTCATCCAAAATGCCTAAATCCTTAATAAACATGCTTGTGACAAGTGTCACGCTCTTAATAATTCTACCTAAACCTTAGGTTATAATAAATATTATTTCTAGGACCAGCTATATTAATCAAACCTTAAGTTATAATTAATATTTCTAAACAATAGGTTAAACTTATAAAATCTATAACTGTTGCTATGAGTTTCCATCTAAATCCTGGCTTGAAAAAATATCCACGAAAACTAACATACTACTATTTCGAGATGCTACAATTCTCTCCTACTTAAAAGAATTTTGTCCCCGAAATTTACTGACCAAACAATTTCGGATATCGTGCCAGGATGTCTTCCTCCAACTCCCACGTTGCCTCCCGTTCTGAACTATTAATCCATAGGACCTTGACTATCGGAATACTCTTAGATCGTAATTCCTTCATCCCCTTCTCTAGGATGCTAACCAGTCATTCCTCGTAACTCAGGTATTTTTCGAGTGCTATCGCATCATACTTGAGGACATGAGATGGGTTTGACACATATCTATGCAACATCGAGATGTTAGACACATTGTGGCTATCTGCTAGAGCTGGCGATAGGGCTAATCTATATGCAACTATTCCCACCTTGTCCAATATCTCAAAAGGACCTATAAACCAGGGACTAAGTCTGCCTTTCTTCCCAAATTGCTTCACTCCCTTCATATGCGATATCTTTAAAAGGACTTGATCTCTGACTTTGAATTCCACATCTCGCTGCTTGGCATCCGCATAACTTTTCTGTCAGCTGTGAGCAGCTAGCATACGCTTTCTAATCAGCGCCACTGCATCCTGAGCCTCTCTAACAGCTTTGGGCCCAAGAAATTGTCTCTTTGGTAGCCCATCACTTTTGAACTCCAAAGTTAAGCGTGCTTGACCTGGGGTAATCTAGGGATGGGTGACCTCCTGGGAAGTTTCCAAGGAAGAATGTGAGTGAGGACAAAGCACGCTGAAATAACTCGTGTTGGTTTGTAGGGCCAGTCGTCATTCCAGAAAGCAGCCATAGTGACGTGGGGCGTCACAAATGGTATCAGAGTCTTGACCCAACCGGAAGTGTGGCCGACAGGGACGTTGGGCCCGTAAAAGGGGGTTATTGTGACAGTCATAATCCCGTGATCCGTAAGAGGAAAGACCGGGTAAGCTGTGCAATCCCACACTGCCTGGGGAAGGTCAAGTGTGATGATTCTAAGACTGTGTAGGTATGGGACTACACAGTTGAAGATGGCTTAAATGGATTGATAGGTACTACCTATATCAACAAGATGCATCTTCTTTTCGGTAGCCCATCACTTGAGAACTCCAAAGTTAAGCGTGCTTGATCTGGGGTAATCTAGGGATGGGTGACCTCCTGGGAAGTTTCCTAGGAAGCATGTGAGTGAGGACAAAGCACGTTGAAATGACTCGTGTTGGTTTGTAGGGCCAGTCATCATTCCAGAAAGCAGCCATAGTGACATGGGGCGTCACAACTATGGTCTTAGGGATTCCATGCAGACGTACTATTTCTTGAACATAAATGTCTGCTAACTGGTCTGCTGTGTTCGTAGTCTCGACAAGCAGGAAGTGAGCTGATTTGGTTAGTCTATCTACCACTACCCAAGCTAAGTCGTGTTGCTTATTTGTTCGTGGTAATCCTATTATGAAGTCCATGGCTATATCTTCTCACTTCCATTCTCGAATACTAAGCGATTGCAATAAGCTTGCAAGTCTCTGATGTTCTGCTTTTACTTGCTGGCATACTAGGCATTTGGACACATATTCTCTACATCTTTCTTCATTCTTGGCCACCAATATAATGCCTTAAGGTCGTGAGTAATCTTGGTCGACCCCGGGTGAACTGAGTATGGGGTAGTGTGTGCCTCTTCTAAAATCTTCATCTTAATTCCATGGTCATTCAACACGCATACCCGACCCTTATATCTCAAGAACCCCTGTCCTGATATAGAGAAATCTTTGGCCTTGCCTTCTTTGACTGCAGCCATATGTGTTACTAATGTGTCATCATGCCCTTGCCTGATCCGTATATCTTCTAATAGATTTGACTGGATGGATAAGTTAGCCAGTTGACCAATGACTACTTCTATTCTGGCACTGATCAGCTCTTGCTGAAGCGGTTTTTTTTTTTTCTATTCCAGATAATGCTACTAGATTTCCATAACTCTTTCGACTTAGCGCATCTGCAACTATGTTCGCTTTTCCTAGGTGATATAGGATTTCACAGTCATAATCCTTTACTATTTCTAACCACATGCGCTGCCTCATGTTGAGCTCCTTTTGTGTGAAGAAATACTTTAAGCTCTTGTGGTCCATATAAATCTCACACGTTCTCCATAAAGATAGTGGCGCCAGATTTTCAATGCAAAAACCACTGCAGCCAACTCCATACCGTAACAACCACTGGAAGGTTTTAGAGCTTCTAGATTTATCCTTTATTAAATTATTCATCCAAAATTCTTTAATCCTTAATAAACATGCTTGTGACAAGTGCACGCTCTTAATAATTCTATCTAAACCTTAGGTTATAATAAATCATATATCTAGGACCAGCTATATTAATCAAACCTTAAGTTATAATTAATATTTCTAAACTACAACTACTACTACTGCTACTGCTACTGCTACTTCTACTGCAACTACTACTGCTACTGCTACTGCTACTGCTACTGCTACTGCTACTGCTACTGCTACTGCTACTACTACTATCTAGCTAAGTAAAATTTTGAGACGCTACGCTGGCGTAACTCTAGTAGTATCCACCACACTAGCTAGAAAACCTATACACCCTCCTTTTAATAGATCCATAGCCCTCAATGATGATATAATGGGAATGCGGTTTCCATGCATAACACCCACGAAAACAAAGGGGTCCTCACCCTCAGGCTCAAAAGTTACCATCTTCTTTCTGCAATCTATAGTGGCTCCGTATCTGACTAGCCAATCCATCCCCAAAATCATATCAAAATCATCCATACCGAACTCAATCAAATCTACTGATAGTTTCCTACTATCCACCATCACTGGCAGTGCTCTAATCCATCTCCTAGAAACTACCAGCTCCCCTGTAGGTAGTATAGTCCCAAACTCCGCAGAAACAAATGAATGTGTAGCGCTAGAGTCAATCAATACAGTATATGAAGAGTCGGTGCTAGAAAGTTGACCTGTCACTACCAAGGGACCAGCCTTAGCCTCTGCCTGTGTCAAGGTGAACAATCGAGCTGGAGTCAAGTTGTCCACCTCACCTGGTTCCTCTTTTTTCAACGTCGGGCAATCCTTCTTGAGATTTCCAACCACCCCTGCACAAGTAACAGACCTTTCCCCGACATTCGCCCAGATGGCGTTTCCTACATCTAGTGCACTCTGGATAGCTCCTCCATGACACACCACCTCCTCGGCAAACACCTTGGGCACCCCAGCCTCTCTTATCAGGACTAGCAGTGATCGAGGTGTTAGGGTTCTTCCTCTTCTGATTACTGGGTCCTCCGCCCTTCCAGAGCATGTATATGGAGGCACTGCCCTGCGAACATCCCGTCTCACAACATTCTTTCTCCAGATCTTGTTCTCTGCCTCCTCAGCAGTAAGAGCGTTCTCAATAGCCTGGGCATAATTCCTCTCCCCAGGTACTAATGTGATCCTCACATCTCGGAATATCATAGCATTAAGACCTCGAACAAATCTATCCTGTCTAACTGCATCTGTAGGCACTAGATCTGGTGCAAACTTTACTAGCTTGTCAAACTTCAGGGCATACTCTGTAACTGTCATGCTGCCCTGCACAAACCATATGAACTCATTCACCTTCATCGCCCTGACGGAACGTTATAATATTTCTTGTTGAACGAATCTTTGAACCCATCCCAACTCATAGCAGAAACATCCCGAGTCTGTGATGCCACCTCCCACCAAATACGGGCATCCTCTCTAAGCATATAGGTAGAACATGCCACCCTGTCATTACCTTCCACCCTTATAAAGTCCATGATAGAGGTGATCATACTCGTCCACTATTCAACCTTCAGTGGATTTGGTCCTCCCTCAAAGATTGGAGGATGTTGTCTCCTGAATATTTCATAAAGTGGCTCCCACCTGTTTCCAATCTCAGGTGGCTGTACAGCTAGTGCGACAACAGGTGGCGAATTAGGTGTGGCACTCCCTGACGGAGTTTGTTGCCTCAGAAGGTGGATCTGCTCTTCCTGACTCTAAAGTCTGGCTTGCATATCAGCAAGCAACTTTTGCCAGTTCTCATGGACTGGCGGAGGGTTCTCGCCCTACTCATCATCTCTAGCCTTGACCCCGATGCCGACTAGTCGTATTGATCGCCTTGGATGCATAACTATCCAAGTTTATCTGCAATCAACAACTCGACTGGTCAGGAATTGATAACAGGTTCTGTTATCCCTAAAAAAAACGAGGATGACGTGGAAAATGAGAATGTGACATCACAAATCAGGGAAAAACGACAAAGTATTGAGAAAAGACCGACGGGAAAAAAAGATAGGTCCAGGACCTAGCAAAGTCGACCAAGCCTAAACCCCCTAGGGATGGTCGGGCTAACCTCTACCCCTAGGGGTGGTCGGCCTAAACAGGCCCAAGGGCCTTGTGGTAGTCAGCCTGACCTCCTACCCTGGGGGTGGTCGGCCCCAGCATGCACAAGGACCCCTAGGGGCGGTCGGCCTGACCCCAACTCCTAGGGTAGTCGACCCCAATATGCCCAAGGACCCCTAGGGGTTGTAGGCCTAAGCAGGCCCAAGAGCCACCTGGGTGGTCGACCCACCTTATCTTTCATGGGGTGGTCGGCCTAAACCCCCAAGTACACTTCATTGAGAAATAATCACTCTCGTTCAAACTGAGATCAGTGGGCCTAGCACCCCGAAGATCAACAGGCCTAGCACCCCGAGGATCAACAGGTCCAGCACCCAGAAGGTCACAGGTCCAGCACCCAAGCTTTGGTCATCGGGCCTAGCACCTAAATCTCATATACCAACAGAGACTTAACATTTTACCAAGAGGTTTCTATTGTGTATTATAAACCACGATCCAGAGAAGACAGCAGGAAGACCCAAGATCTCATAGTCATGGGGAGGTGGACACGTATCTCCATTACCTAATAATCGTGTGCCAAACCGCGATCCCAGTATTACTGGTCATGTAACAACCTCTGGGTACTATAAATAAAGGACCCAGGGCTTCATAAAAGAGGATATTCTCTCTTTTTCTAGAATTTTGGGAGAAAAATCTAAGTGACGAGTGAACTCATCAGTTTGTGCTTGTAATTGTCAAGTAATTCAATACTAAAGACGAAGTGGATTAGGTTATTACTGTTCATCAGAATGAACAGGGCTGAACCAATATAAAATTCCTGTGTGTTTATTTAAGATAATCATACTCTGTCATTTGTTTCATTTATTTTGTTCAAAAGGTGTCATATACTGCACATACGATCATTGGCCAATTTCACAGGTCAACAGGTTCATATTCATTCCATGGTCCAATGCCAATACCCAGGCCTTAAGGCACAATCATGATGCAAGCATGCATTTAAACAATTATTCACATACAGTAGCAATGCTGATAAGCATGCCCTAACAGAATATCTCATGCTCCCTATTAATCATGCAGATAAAGCATTTACATTTCATTTAAACATTTAAGCATATAATCACATATATGGTTACCAAACCCTGAGTCGAGCATGTCTTTAGCGGCGCATGTACATGCCCGGCCAGTCTTCAGGACCCCTAGACCTAGATCGCTATGATACCAAGTTGTAACGCCCTAGGTAACTAGGACCATTACACTGCGTGTTTAAAATATTTCAAGACCCGCTAATCAGATCGTTTGAACTAAAAGGTGTTTATAATGTCATTTGAGAGGTTAGGGTTAAAAGATTTTGATTATAAAATGATTGAATTTCATTAAAATAAATGTTTGATACATGGGATCCCAAAAATAATATTTACAAGGTAGAAACGATTATCTAAAGTTAAAACAGCAGTAGCCAGTCTAAATGGCAAAACAAGTTTTGAGCTCTAGTTCCCGTAGTTCCCTCGGTTGTGGCGGTTGAGCAGCTGTCGATGTACACTCCGCCCCCCAGAGCTCTCCAACTCATGGTTTGTCCAGCTTCCTTTGCCTTTACCTGCACCACGTAGCACCCGTGAGCTAAGCTCAGCAAGAAAACCATAATTAACATGTATAGACAGTAACAAGAGCATATAATAAACTTCAATCCAACCAGTTCAATTAATCAGAAGAATACAAGTATTGAACTAGGCAATGTTAAACATATACTTTCAAATACATAACTCAATCTATAATACAAATATTTAGGTGTCGGTGCCCTTAGGCTGAGCCCTCTGGTTATTTAGCGGATCCCGACTTGTTTAGGCCAAGCTCTTTGGTTATTTAGCTGATCCCGACTCTCTTAGGCCAAGCTGCGTTCAGTACGCTTATCATCAGCCTTAACACCCTTAGGCCGTACTTTCACATCACACATAACATATATATATATATATAATTCACAGAATACATATGTTCAATTACAGGGAATCTAAGTCCCATACACAACCACTTGGGTGCAGTTTTCTTACCTCAAGTCCTGAGTGATGGATAAAGAAAGGTTCTGAGCATGATCCTCAGTCCTGAGCCTTAACAGTAATCCTAGTCACAAGCAATAATGGATGAATATCAAATTCTAATCCAATTAAATATTTTGGAAACAAATACTAACCTTCGGGACCTTGAATTCTACTAAATTGGGTAGTAAAACTTGTCCCGAGGGCTTAGGTTAAAATCCTTGAGCCTAAAATCTAACCTCCCTTTCCTTTCCATTTAGGGTCGCGACCCGCCTCGTAGACAGAGGGCAAGGCCCTCCCTGCTAGAGGACACGGATTGCGACCTGCACCCTTGGGGTCGCGGCGCGCCTAGGCAAAACAGAGGCCTTCCAACCTCTTCGAGCACACGGGCCGCAGGGCCTGAAAAACAGGGCCGCGACCCGAGCCCCCAAACCCAGAAAATTGTAACACCCTAAGTTGCTAATAAGGTTTAGGACCTTGATTAGCGTGCCTGAAGGGCAATAAGTGAATTAATATGATAATATGTGAATTTAAATGAATATGTGATTAGAGTGCATGTTTAGGTGGTATAAATATGCATGTGGGCCCCGTTTTTATGATAGGGGTAAAATGGTAATTTTAGCCCATTGAGGGCATAAATGCGATAATTGTATTGTGTGATTTGTACCACGCGAGTGTGGTGATATCAGTGTGATGCATGTACCGAGACGGTCCTAAGGAGCTAATTAGTTTAAAAGTCACAACAGGATTAAATACCCGGCTCGGGAGGAGCCTAGGGGTATTTTGGGGATTTTGTATATTTAGTTCTTGTGAGTTAATGGTAACTCGTAATCTGGTAACTTGTGTAACCATAGGTAACTGCTGAGAGTAACAAGTTGTGATAGGAAAATGGTAGAATTGCAGTAGAGAGGAGTTGACAAAAGTGATCTTGAGGTTTATTTAGGAAGGGATATTTATGGAAGGGTAGAATAGTCATTTGGCAAGGGATAGATAGCTTCAGCTGAAGGGAAAAGGTGATCACGTATAATACTTAGTTAGAAATTGGTTTATGCTGAAATTGAAGGAAAGACTAGAAGAAAAGAGAAGGAAAGAAGAGAAAGTTGAACTTAAAACCTAGGAGGAGAATCAAGGGGGTTTGAGGCAACCAAAATCAAGTTAAAGCTAGGATTGTTCAGAGGTAAGAGTTATGCTCTGTTTTTGTTTAAATTTAAGTTTGATTTTTCAGAGATTAAGTGTGGAATTTAAAGGAAGTATGGCTGGTTTGGTTTGGAAAATTCTGCTAGTTTATCAAGAGGAATTTGGTTTAAAGCTGGGATTGGAGGGAGTTCAAGCTGAATTATTGATTGAGGTAAGAGTTTTAAACATCTTTGAATTCTCGTATCTGATATAGTTTAAGAATTTGGAAGCATGGTTTAAGTTTTTCAAGCTTTGGTTTAAGTTTCTGGTCTATAGGTTTAAGTATTTGAAATCTGAAACTCAAGTGTGAATGTTGGGTGTGATTGTGTGTTTGAGTTTGTTGGTGGTGTTTATAGGTTGATAGATGGTTTATTCGGGGTTTTGAATTGGTCTTGGGGCTTAGGTACTTGCTGGGGATGGTTTGGAGTGGTTTTAGCTCGAGAAAAACGCAGGGGAAAACCCAGAAATCTGGGTTCGCGAAGGAGCGCTGTGGCCCTGTTCTTGGGCGCCGCGGCGCGAGGTTGCATTAGGATGAGGGAAAGCCGCTGGGCGCCGCGGCCCTTGAAGGGAGTGCTGCGGCCCTAGGCCATTTTTGACAGCCAAAAAATTTGTTTTTAGGGCTTTTGCCTGGGGACTCGGGGGAAGGCTCCAATGCATTGTTTTAGGGAATTAGGGGTCCCGAGAGTACGGGATTGGTCCCAAGCAGTGGTTTTGGGATTGGTTAGTATTAAAAGTGTTTTATGTGTGTTGTGACTAGGATTTTGGAGAGGCTCGTGCTAGAGGACCGTGCTTGTGATCTTGGTGCACCGGAAAGCTCGGGATACAGGTAAGAAAACTGTAGCACCCGTAGAGCAGGGCTTGGGCCCATAGAATTGTTGCAGGGTGCGGCCCTAAATTGTATCGTTGCTAGGATGTAGCTTAATATGAATGATTGTATGTTTGATTGTTATTCGAGAATGCTAAATATGGTAAAAGTAGATTGAATGACGAAGGGCCGGGAACGGCGAAGGGTCGAGAACGGCGAAGGCCGGGAACGGCAGTGGAGCCGGGAATACCACTTAGCACATAGAGTGCTCGTTGTTAGGGTGAGACCCCAATGGATACATGGGATATCCTTACGGTGTAGACCAGGATCCCAGGCTTTGGTAACGCTTCTGGGACGGCATGGCCGTATATGTGTTAGATTTTATGGACTGTCTGACTAGATATGAGCTATTTGCTGTGTTGACTGTATACTATGCATATGTTATGTACTGTTTGAGTTTTCTTGCTGGGCTTCGGCTCACGGGTGCTCTGTGTTGCAGGTAAGGGCAAAGAGAAAGTCAATCAGCCATGAGTACGGAGAGCGTGGGGGCGGCGCGTACATGTTTGGCCTGCCTGACTGCTTTGGTTGGGAATATTTTGAGAAATGGTTGTACAAACCCTAGTTTTGATGGTTAACTACTTGTAAACTTGTTTTGAGTTGTAAATATTTTATAAACTAAGTTCTGGGATCCTGTATGTTAAACTCTTGAACTTTTAATGAAATAGAGTACGTTTTAAAGATTACAGCCTAGACTTCTGTTTTATCACACTTTTGTCTTGAAAACCTCGTTTAGTGAGTTGATTGTACATTTTAACCTCACTTAGTAACGACTCTAAGGTAGTAGGGCGTTACAAAAATCAACCTTTTTCCTGGATTTTTTCTTGAGCCTAAACCGCATATTCATACCCCAATCATCAACCGAACTCAGATTTAAGTCGAGAATTCTTATCTGTATAGCCTATACATATAACCAACCTATAAACAATTCCTTACACTCATCAAACACCCAAAACCAATCTTGGAATCCATTTTCATGCAAGCTCTAAGTTCTAACAATATTATAGCAGAATTCAGCAAGTTAAGACTTGAAACCTTACCTCTGTTAATGGCTTGATTTCCCCCACTGTTCTTTGTCTACCCTAGCCTCACTTCTTCAAATTTTCCCAAGCTCTAAGGTCCAGACTTTCTTTCAGCACTTCAAAACTTCAAACTCAAGAGAGGGAGAGAGATTGAACATGGGTGAGAGGGAGAGAGAGTGCTGAGAGGTTCCTTAGTGATTCCTAGGGATTTATGGTGAGTTCTAAAGGGTCTAAGTACATTCTTAACCCTAAAAGATAGAATTACCCCTCTTATAAACTCAACCTCCTTTATCGCCCATACGGGCATAATGGTCATTTATCTCGATTCTCGCTAATTCCTTGAGTCATCCTACCAATTCCCAATTAATCCCGTCATGTCCAAATAATTATCAAATACTTACCCATTACTCGATGAATCTCAAATATACGTTAAACTTCCCAAAATACCCCTAAGCTCACCCCGAGCTGGGTATTAAACCTCACTGTGACTATTCTGCTAATCTGCTCATTAGGATCGCCTCGAGCCGTATACTGCAAATATATCACATAATAACGTGGCCTCAATCATTTTGCACCTATAATCACATTTATGCCCTTAACGGGCCAAAATTACAGATATGCCCTTATAAACAATAACAGGCCCGCATGCATATTTAATACTTATAAACATGCATAAAAATATATTCATATCATCATATAAATTATGCATGCCACATAATCACACATTTAATCAATTAATCGCACACATATCCAATTATGCCCTTCTGATACGCTAATCAAGACACTAACCCCTATTAGCATTTTTGGGTCGTTACAGAAGATTTTGCTATATATAGTCTATACAATTTAGATTCTTGACAAGTCCTTGCATTCAGAAAGGATCAACGGATAGAGAATCTAAAAGAAGGAGACAATGTTCCGCTACACACTTTGTAAGTATTCTATGCAATTTTTTAGTATTTACATGATATTCATATGTTAGCATGTTTTGGTGTTTTCTATTTTATATTTTGTATATGAAAATAGGAAGCATGCATCTAGACAAAAAAAAATGTTAAGATCCTATAGATTTTGTCTACCATATGTCAATTTCATGCATCACTATGAAAAATTAGCAAATCAATATTTGATTGGTGATTAAAGTCACTAATCTCATATGTTGACCTTTAAAACATTTTGACAGTTAGTGGTACGATTAGTGTTATTGATCATCAAGAGCTTAATAGTGAGGTTGATTTTGTGTTTAATATGTTCATTTTATACAGGACAATGAAAAAAAATAGAAATTTTGTGTTGATTGATGGCATTCACAAATGTAACTCATTGACACTTAAAAGTCAATGTTTTGGTTCTTTAAGTATTGCGATTAGTGATCTCAATCATCGTAAGCTTAATTGTACGATTGACATTGTCTCTGAAACCTCCATTTTATGCAGGACCATGAAAAAAAAAATGCAAATCAATGTTCGATTCATGACTAAAGTTGTGTATCTCACATGTTGGATGTTAAATGTCAACATTTCCACAATTTAGTGGTATGATTAGTGATTTCGATCAACTGGAATTTAATTGTATAATATACCAATTCTATACAAGATCATGATAGAATAGTAAATGGATGTTCAATTCATGACCAAAGTCACTAATCTCACCTGTTGACTCCTGGAAAGTCAATGTTTTGAAATTTTGTGGTGTGGTTAGTGATGTCGATCCTTAACATAGCTTAATCATATTGTTGATTTAACTTATTTATTGGAGAGACATAATAAAGTAGTTCTTAATATTTAAAAAAATAAAATTTAACCCCATACACCCTTTCATTAAAAATATTAACCCGTATAACCCCAATATTTTATTTTACATGTATAACCCACTTTTTCATTTAAGCTATTTAAGATTTTCGCCCCTGAACTATGACATTTAAATTATTGGACTCTTGACTTTTTCAAGCCGTTAAAAATTATTCCCGAACTATTCACATTGTTGTAGTATGACTTTTGTTAAGTTTTATCTTATGTGACTAACAGATTGCTGGCGTGACTATTTGGTCACCATTGCCACGTCACCACCATGTATATAATTTAAAATAATATATATTTCTTATAAAAAATTAAAATTAAAAAAAAATATATTTCTTATCAAATATTAAAAAATAAATAAAAAAAATGAATTTTTAATTCTTAAAAGATATTCCTTTTTAATAAATTCTTAAAAGATTAATTAAATAAACTTTTCAAATATTAAAAAAAATCGAAACTCATCTAATTTTTTTTTTGACAAAACTTAAACTCATCTAATTTAAACTTTATTAATTCCATCATTATTAGAAATAAATAATTTAATTTTGTCAAACAAAAAAATTAGATGAGTTTCAGTTTTATTTTTTTTAACATTTGAAAATTTTATTTAATTAAAAAAATACTTTAAGAATGAAAAAGAAAAAATACTTTTTTTTTTATTTTAATTTGTTTATAAGAAATATATATTTTTAAATTTTATTATTTTTATTTTAAATCATACCCATGAGGCTGATGTGACAATGACAAGTAAGCGACTATATAGCCACGTCAACAATCTGTTAGCCACATAAGATAAAAGTTAACAGAAGTCTCACTTTACAACATTGTGAATAATTCGGGGATAAATTTTAACGATTCGAAAAAAATCAAATGGCACAATAATGTATATGTCATAATTTGATGGGAAAAAAATCATAAATAGCCTTTCATTTATTACAACATTTTTTAACCTTTTTTTTTTAATATTTGTTTAGCTCACTTTTTTTAATAGGAAATCAGTTAAAGTTAGAATAATGATTACTAGTACTACATGCTATTTTTATTACTCGGCTATTGTTATAATTGAATGATTTACCCCAAATTGTAGCCCTTCGTTATTTTTTTATTTTGTTTTTATGAGAAAATACTAGTTTGGTCGTGTGTTTATTTTTAATACACGATCGACTTTTGTGTTTTGTTAAATGATAATTTGGATCATGCGTTTTACAAGATCAAAATAGTACCATATACCCAATTTTGGTAAAAAAAAAATCAAATGTAATATTTCATTCTCAGTTCCTTGGACACTTTTCTGTTTTTCCTGTCGCATCGATAACGACCCAAGAGTTTATATTATAGTTGAAAATATTTTGAACAAAATCAGGTCTAAGGTACTATTTTGATTAATTTTGTAAAAACACATAATCTGAATTATCATTTCATAAAACACAAGGGACAATCGCGTATTCAGAAAAATATAAGAGTCAAAATGGTATTTTTTTCCTTTTTTTTTAATTAAAATTTGCATAATTAATTGTCACTTATAGTACAAATAAAAATAATAGTTTCTATTGTTAAAATTTACATTATTGTAATATATATATATAAATGAGGAAGATTTCTCAATAGTTATTACTCATGGATGGTTACCATAAATCACTAAACAAGTATTTTATGAGAAATAATTATAATAATGATGAAAATAAATAAGTAAAATATATAAAATCAATAACTTCAAATTTTTAGATTAATTAGGTAATAAATATCAGTTGGAAAGATAATTGTCATATTAGTTATTCTCATTAATTCCAAAATGATTTTTTTTTCTCGAGGAATGTATAAAAGAAATAAATAATAAAGAATGAAGAATAAATGGAGAATGAATATTAAATAAGATTCTTTTTATAAACTTTAATTAATAAATATGTGACCGCCATGTCATTAGGTAGCCATTCTAAAAGTTTGAAAAAATTAAATACTATTTTTAAAAATATCAATTAACAATTATAAATATGGATCACTGATCTTAATTCAATGATTAATATTAAAATAACCATCTATGAGTAGTAACCATTAAAAGTGCCATCAAAAGTATTGTTTTCATCCCATTGATTGCATAGTGACAACAATATTTATTTTAAAAAGACATTAAAAATATTAACCTTTTTATAGTAAATTATAAATGGATACAACATAAAAATATTGGATATTTAACCTGTAATAAAATATTCAATCATGTAATAATAGTATAAACAATATAATTGCTAAACATAAAAATATTTATTATTGTTTAATTTGAACACTTAAAATTTAACAAAAGTACTGTTTCTTCGTTAAAAAATAATAATATAAAATTACAAATTTAATAGTTGCTAAACAACTGATTATGGGTTTTTCTTCTTCTATTTTTCTTTTACAACAATATAGTTTCTATTATTAATATTTACATTATTGTCTTATATCAGGAACTTAAAATTAAGTTACTTATTAAAAAATTTACAGTAATGTTGATTTTAATTAAACATTAAATATATATTTTTAAATAAAATATGTAAGTTCTATTGATAAAACAAAAGAGTACACAGTTACACAATATTAAGATTAGGAGGAATGCACCCATTCCAAAGCAACTCATTATCTAACTCTAAAGCCTTCCTTGCTAAATTATGTGCTCATATATTAACACTACAAGAAAAATAGGCTACGACTTCAGTTTTTAAGGTGGAACTACTTTGGTTTTCACGTAAATTCGCAACTGAAGTAGTTCGTGGCGAAGTAAAAGGTGGTGAAAAACCGAAGTAGAAAATTGACTTTCTACTTTGATTTTTATGTATAAACTGAAGTAGAAAGTATGGTTTTTACTTCGGTTTTTATGTATAAACCAAAGTACAAAATAGGGTTTTTACTTCGCTTTTTATGTATAAACCGAAGTAGAAAGTATGGCTTTTACTTCGCTTTTTATGTATAAACCGAAGTAGAAAGTAGGGTTTCTACTTTGGTTTATACATAAAAAGCGAAGTAGAAACGTTTGAACAATTAAGTGCGTGACCTATATAAACCTTTCTACTTCATTTTTTATGTATAAACTGAAGTAGATTCCCTACTTTCTACTTCAGTTTAACCAAATTTAATAAAATTGGATATTAATTCTGGTTTTTTTGAATGGCCTAATTTAAAATTTATATATATTTGCAATTGGAATTAATTATATATTTTTTTAATGAAATTAAGTTAACTTTCATTAGAAATGTCATCCATAAGGATGGACACAAGTTAAAAAGAGACATGAAAACAAAAAACTCTAGCATTTATACATTGACATAACACAGACTTAGAACTAAACGATTTTATAAACAAAATAGGCTTACTACTAACTTTGGCAAGATATCATTCCGACCCTTAGCGACGATTTGGCTACTACTAACTTTGTCTTTTAGTTCATTCTGCAAAACAAACCAATGATTAATTAAATTAGTAACTTATTACAACACTTTACTTTAAAACACTTACATTTTTTCTACACCTAGTTCTTTTTCGAAGACATCCAACATAATAGAAGTTTAATTATTAAATTTTCCTAAGTCTAAAAAAATTTCGGTAGCATAACAATTGCTTTTAACATATCCCAAAATTTTAAATCCTGTAAATAATACATAGAATATCCCAACATGATGTACAAATCTAAAAAGGCAAACAATTCATAAATTCCAAAAATATTGACATATCCCAATTTAATAATTACCTATAAATTCAATACAAACAAACACAAAAATCAACACACATAATTCTATCCTTATTGTTGGGTTTTATAGATCAAATCAGAGATTATTCGCAGTGAAACAACAATCAAAATTGTTAATTTAACCCCACAAGATTTCTAGATCTGCTTTTTCACACATATATATATATATATATATATTGAATCAAATATATGAATAGAAAATTACCTCAAGTCCTTCCTTGCTGCTATCTTTTTGTATGAAAACAATCCTTGAGATCTCACACCAGGATCTTCCAAAATGTTCTCAGCACACAAAGAACGAGTGTGGGCTTTCTATACAAAATAATAAGCAAAATCTATTTATCAGATGTTCTCAATACATGAGATCTGATAAAATTTGGACCTAAGTTTGTGAAGAACAGTGACCTATGCTTGTATCATTGCTCTCTTTTTCTTACAGAGATTTCACGAGATATTTTTTATCACTGAAAAAGTATCAATCTCAAAATTGATCTCCCATATTTAATATATCCAATATATTAAAAATAAAATATTAGTTATTTTAAACAATTTGAAAAATAACTAATCAGTTATCAGATTTTGTTTAAATAATAATATTTTAATCATATTACAATATCTCATTATTTATTTAACATTTAAATAACTAAAATTGTGGAACAAAGGAACTATTATTAGCTTCTTATGCGTGTAGCACAATGACTGTGAACTGTGCTACACGTGTACCGCATGCCAAGGAAGGCATGTGATTTTTCCCAATTTTTTATTATTATTTATATACCAAAATCCCAAAAATAAATTAATTCAAATTAATTATATTTTTGTTAAATCAAATAATTAATTAATTCTCAATTAATTAATTACACATAATTATACAATAATTATGTTTAGTGCATAGAAAAATATTTTACTTATCAAATAAGTCATTTTGCCCATTTTTGCATTTATCTTTGCCAGTGTTTGTTTGAGCCATTTCGAGGACCATGGACCTATAACATTAAGCTCCAATAAATTGAAACTAAATAATTAAACTCTTTAATCATAATAGTTAATTTATTAATTCTGATATTTCTCCACTATAAATTCATAATTGAACTCTTTATGTTATAGATATACTTTTACATAAATCTTATTTTAAGTTGTCTATTGATATAACCATTGTTGACTGTGTTTTTAGCCAACGACATGAGAACGTCAATAACGACAAGCCTTCAAGAGAATGTAAACGACAACAAACAGTTTTTTCAATAAAAGTAAATAACACGAGATTTTATAGTGGTTCAGCCCCGATAGTCGGTAATAGCCTAATCCACTTAGAGATTTTATTACTGTATTCATACTCAAGATCAGATGAACCAGTGTCAATTGAGTTTCTTAGTGTAAATATTCCAGAATACAAAAAAGGGGTTCTCTCAAGAAAAACACACTTTCTCTCTCTAGAACACAAATTAACTCTCAATTTGCCAAAAGTCCTTTTACGATCCCACCAACCCTTTATTTATAGGCCTGGGATCCTCAACTGATATCCCCTTTAGATAGGGATATTTTATTATTCATATTATATTTAAATTATAAGACATATTTAAAATACAACCGATTCCTCAATTTGAGTGAGGAATGAGAGATTCCCGGGTGCCCAGACCGATTCTTGCTGAAGTCGTTCCGGGGATCTTGACGTAGTCTCCTGGTCAAACACACGCATGTTGATTACATGCAAGTATTGGTCAGAAATACTCCTCCAATCTTTCCTTGGACTAAGGTGATATATGCATGCTTGGCTCTCCTCGGACCAAGGTGATCCGAGCCAACTTCCTTGGCCTCTCACCTTGGATAGGTCAGAGGCAATCTTCTTGGCTTCCTACCTTGGATAGCTTCGAGCCAACCTTCTCCAATTTAGGTCCGATCGGACCTTGGTGGCCTTCTCCTCGGACCAAGGTGGTCCGAGGCATTCTCCTCTTGCCTTCTCCTCGGACCAAGGTGGTCCGAGCCACCCTCCTTGGCATCTCACCCCGGACAAGTCCGAGGCATCTCCCTTTGGCATCTCACCTCGGACAAGTCCGAGGCAAGCCCTAGGCTCCTCCAACTATGTCCGATCGGACCTTGCGTATCCTTCCTTGGCCAAAATCTAAGTCCATATTTTGGCTTGCACGGGACTTCTCCTCCTTAGCTTCTTACCTCGGATGGATCCGAGCCAACCACCTAGGAAGCCTACCTCGGACACGTCCGAGCCAACCACCTAGGAAACCCACCTCGGACACGTCCGAGGCAAACACATAGGAGGAGGCTTACCTCGGACACATCCGAGCCAAATACTTGAGAGGCTCCTCAAGCTAAGGTCCGATCGGACCTGCTGCTTTTATCCCTCGAGCCAAAGTCCAAACCCCTCTTTTAAGCTCCTTGGACTTGGGTTTGAAACAACCACTTGGGCTCTTCGAACTGGGGTCTGAGCCAAGCACACCTTAGCCCAAATATTCTCCTCGGGTGTATTTGACTTGACTATAGCATCTCTCAAGCAGTCCAAATTCTTAACTGATACATTGGGCTACTGCTAAGCCAGATCACCCAACTAATTCATGCCATGTGTCAATTTTATTGCCACATCATCCTTTTCAAATTTTTGGGATAACAACCATCTTACAATAATTCAACACTCTAATTAATTAGTTCATAAATTAGAATGGAAGAATTACCATTTTACCTTTCTAATTTACTTCATATTCTTTAAGTACCATTAATTCACTAGTGAATACTTAATATATAATCTAATTATAGATTTGAGCTTAAAATCATTCAGTTCCAGAATTAACCCTTAAGGGAACCAATATACGATCCGTTAGGAAAGATTAGATTCCGTATTGTTGATACATGTTCCCAGCCATCCATGATATTAAATCTCCAAAACAAAAGTCATTAGCCTCATTCTATGAAGAGACCTTAACGAATGAATCAAAAGATTTAATAAACATGAACAGGAGTTCATGAACACACATGATTTAGGTTGATCTATAAATGATAATCAGTTATGATATGAATTACAAGTCTTTATTATTAAATGGTTTTTTGGATAAAGACTTTTATTCATATCGGTCTATATCATATATAATCATATTATATAAAACACCATTACCGAGATGTCTTACCACATCAATAATCCGAATCTAAGTTATTTGTATCAACATGATACTCAGTAAATCGTACTTACAACCCCAATTAAAGAATTACATAACTTCAATTTGTTGTTGTTGACTATTTTTATTCATTCATGTGATCTTAATTCTCTCGTACTAATACAAGATCACATCCTCAATAATGAATATGGAATTTTTCTGATATTTACAAAATTATTCAAACAATAATTTAATAATCTAAATATAACAATAATAGACCATTGTATTTATTTATTCATTGAAATAATAAATGTCTTTTACATGCTTGTATGACATACTCCTAACACTTATATCACCGCCAACACACAAATTTCCCAGAACCTACTTTACTAAATTCAATATGCATGATTTAACTCTAATTTTATAAATAAATATTGCAATAGTAATAAATAAAATTTAAAGATTACTCACCTCCAATATTACTCTTTAAGTCACCCGAAATCAACACCAAATTGGCCACTAAATCAACAACCCTACTAAAAAGCTTTAAAAAAAAAATTAGTTACGTAATTGATCAAACTAGTTACATAATCATCAAACAACATATCAAGCTAGCTAGTTATAGAAAATAAGATCAAATGTCGCTAATAATCCAAACATTCTAAGTTCTAACATTGGCAACAACACTACCTATTGAAGCTATATTTAAAGATTGAAATAACAAGTCATATGCCTTCAAATTAAACACCTCTTTCTTAAAACAATCATATCCGTCAACACCAAGCTCACCACTAAATCAACAAGATTATTAAAAAGATTAAAAAAAAATAATTATCAAACAACATGTCAAACTAGTTAAAGAAAACAAAAATAAGTCACTAATAATCAAAGCATTTTATGTTCTAATATTAGCAACAACACTACCTAATAAAAATCAAAATAATATAAAAAAAATAATACAAACTACTCATTCAACACATTATAAATAAAAAGCTACAACAAAAAATATATTATATATAAAAACAAAAAGTTTGATAATAATATAGAAAATTAAAAAAAAAAATCATACAACCAAAGATTGAACGATCCATACCTATTTTGAAGCTCAAGAACATATTTGAATTCTAAAAATCCAATCAAAATCGTGTAGGAAACCTCATTTTCGAACTCCAAATAGACCCATTGCCAAAGCCTTTCTTTTTCCTAAAAAAATAAAAATAAATCAATTGTTAGACATTACTTAAGTTTTTTAGCAAGAAAACTAGTCAAGAATGGTGGGAAAAAAAAATTTAGAATACCAAACACTCGTCAGTCGTATGACCAGAAACAACGTCTTTTGCTTCTGGGTTTCTTCTTCAGAGAGAGAAGAGAGAAATGATGTCGAAGCGAAAAGGAATAGGGTTATAAAACCCTTTTACTTCAGTTTATATATAAAAAGCGAAGTGGAAAGTCCACTTTTCACTTTGCTTTTTATATATAAACTAAAGTAAAAGGGTTTCAAAATAAGTAAGGGCCTTGATTGGTACGTACACTTTTCTACTTCAGTTTTTTCATAAAAACCGAAGTGGAAACCCCCCCATGGTGTGCAAACCAAACACGACCCTTGTCTTATTGCTCTTTTTGCTTCGTTTTTTTTATAAAAGCAAAGTAGTAGCCTATTTTTTTTTCAAGCACCATTCCCATAAGCAAAGTAAAAATCTATTTAGAAGCTTTTACTTCGGTTTTTAATTATTGTTTGTGTAAAAAACAAAGTAGAAGCCTATATTTATAGTAGTGTAACTTATCTTGGTACATAAGAAAGGAAAATTGCAGTGAAGAAAGATAATGAGTTTTTGATATCCTAACAATATCTGAAAAATGAGAAAGTTCCAAATTAGATGACATTACTCTATCCACAACCACTTTTGAATCAATCTCAACAAAATTTTCGGCGGGACACCAAATGACACCAAGTAAGAGCATGTAATAATGACTTACTCTCCATTACGTAAGAGCTAACATTTCTTCATCAGGACTAGAGAAACCAACAACCACTATTCCTTAATCATTTCTAACAACTGTACCAATCCCCATTTTGTTATGCTTCACATCAATGGTTGCATCAACATTCAGTTTTAAACAACCTGGAGGAGGTGGATTCCATGCCACATTAACTCTGGACACTTTAACAATTGACTACTGGAGGAGAATTTTCTGGGTAGATTTATATTCTTGCAAATAAGAGATGGCCCAGCTAGCAACTTCTCTAAGTGGAATACATGATTTCCTATGCAACAGAGAAATCATATTGTTCCAGGAGGCCTAAAGTATACAAAGAAAATATTCATATTGAACAGAAGTTATACAGACCAAAACATATGACGTAAAATCAATAATGTCTATATTTTGATATGCCTTAAAGAAATCTATAAGCTCATAGAGTTTCCAAAATTTTTAAGCTCTAGATTAATGCAATAGGGCATGACACTACACCAAATACCCCCTAGCATAACAAGAATATAATACTGCTGAAAAAGTATTATTATATACATATATGTGGTAAAATAAAAAAATGGTGCTAACTTATTTTGGTGCCCGCCTATAACTTGTTATATTTTTTCCTAGCTAATTCTTTTTTCCCTTCTTCGCACCCATTCTTTTTTCCTAGCCCACCGTTCTCTTCTGCACCCATTCTTTTTTCCTAGCCCACCGTTCTCTTCTTCGCACCCATCTGCGCCTCTCCCTGCTTGAAATCTTCCTTTAAGCATCCCTACCATCCCGATTGCATTCTGCCCCGGCTCTCTCACCATAACTCCTGCCCCGTTTGTCGGTTCCGGTTACCAGCAGAGCAAGCCAAGCTGGACTCTTTTGGGTCCTCGGAAGGGGTTTTGAGGTTAGGGGACTTGATGATGGGGGATGAGGACTGGTTTGAGGACTGGTAGCGGCGGCGTTCAGGGCTCATTCTCTCCCAACCAGATTGCGGAGGTGGAGACAGAGACGGAGACGGAAAGAGACTCTTCGTCCAGTGTTTCTTTTGTTCAGGGCTTAAGGCCATGGAGATGAAATGGAAGAAGATGAAAGAAGAAGAAGAATATGAGGAACAACAAAAGAAGGCACGAAGAGTCTCGGAAACAACAGGTACTTTATTCTTTTCTTTACTTTCTCGGAGTATTTTGGTTTTAACGGCTGTTTGGTTGCTGGAAAAGAATAAAAAACTAACCAAATTAATATAATATACCTAAAGGTTTGAGATATTGATATGGAAAGAAGAAATTTGTTTGCCTTGTTATAGAATGTTTTGAGTTTTCCCTGATTGGCAGAGAGAATATGTAATTCTAGCAAGGAAATTATATTTGCTTTGTTAAATTTATGACAGGCTGACACTGCACATGAGGGTAATGAGAGTGATGAAGGGGAATACGAAGAAGGGCCTGCTGAAATTATCTGGTAAGGAAATAAGATCATTTTCAAGAAGAAAAGGATCAGGGTCTCGAAGAAAAACAGTCAGCTAGATGACTTAAGTAGAAAAGAGGCTTAGTTTTTTGATACAAAGCTGAGATGAGTCACCTTATTAAGTCAATAAACCATGGATCAAGTAAGTTTTCTTTCTTTTATAAATATGATTGAATATACAGATCTATTTTTATTTGAAAATAAATGTGACTTCTGTTTTTTTAACTTTGATTATAAATAGTTGAAATCTAGGACTTTTGGGGAATTCGCATACTATCATTACGAGTTTGGGGACTTGTCTTGAGGTATCATTGATTTTCAATTTTTGTTTTCACTTTTCACTCATGTTTGGATCTAATAAAACCTTGTACTTTTTCTTATTCACGTGTTATTTGATTCAACTGAAACTTGGTTGTGCATTTTGTTTTTATTGTTGGTTTAGCTGACCTATGTTTAAAGCTTTTGTCCATCAACATAACATGGTGGTATTTTAGTTTTAATTGAAACTAGCTTGTATTGTTAAGATTTGGACTGTTTGGGAATAAGAATGATTAAGAGTGAATGTTTGTATTTAGGCTAAATTCGTATCTATAGAGTATAATTGTGTTAATTGATGTTTGTATCAATTTGTCTGAAAGTTTTGTTTGTCTTACTACTTAAGTTGGTCTTGTTTGCATGTTTGAATGTATTACTAAGATTTTCTCAAATAATACATAATAATTGTTTGATGGAATGCTTCAATGAGATAAATGAGTGAATTGAATTATTTTTATAGATATTTTTAATCTCCTTATGTGATAGGGTATCGATTCCTTCTGCCCACTCTCGCCGTGTCCCTCTACTTCTATGAATTACTAATCCTTTATTTTTCAAAGCCTTTTTATGATCCCTACAAAAGTTTGCATTCTCCAAGACTTGCTAAATTCTAGAGTGCTGCTAATATATTTTGCGCTTCCTTTTGTACCTATTCTTATTGGGCTAATCTCTTTCCCAAGACTTGTATATATGACGAATTGAAGACACAAGCATCAGAAAAAAAAATGATCAAGTCATATTGGTCTCTTCATTAAAAACAGAGTAGAGAGACACAAATATATTTATGTGTATAGGAGATGAGATGTGATATATATTATGTGTTTACAAGATATCTAGTCAGCTCTTCTTATTTGGAAAAAGGCCACTTAAATTCTTCCATGCAGTTTTGAAATAGGTTTTTTAAGTTTGATATTAGTAATGAGCCAATAAACTTCCCATGATTCAAATGTGTAGCTATATTTCTATTTTTGTATATATAAATAGAGGACTAAAACTTTGAATACAATGGCATGGATTCATGGGTTGTTTTTTTTTTTTTTTTTGTTATAACTGTGTTGGAAGTAAAATCATTTGGATTACATGTTTGCATTTGGTTATGTTGTTGCTGTCATTGGCCTATGATCCATCATAATTAGTGGAATCTTGTCATTTTTTGCTTATTATTTTTTTTCATTTGCTTAAAGCAATTTTCTATACCAATTGCCAATTATTTGTTTGAATTCTCCCCTTGTCATTGTATATATAGTCCAAATCCAATAAATCAATAAATTGGACTTACCACTGTTATATGCCCTTACCATTGTTATTTACATGAATGCTAGTTTTACTCCTGTCATTGGTTCATCAACGAGAAATTAATTCCACAAATCTATGTTGACCAGTAGTTTGGTTTAGAGAAAAGTTTTGCATTTAATCAACTAGACTATATTTTTACTTGTTCTAGTTCATCAACTTGGCTAATGACATATCCAGTAATTAAATATCTATGAGCTAAGTACTCAAGTCTCAGAGCATTTTATTAATTTAAGTATTACTAGTAAATAGATGTTTAAATCTAATTTCAATTTGGCTGGTGCCTTGTTACTTAATGGAATTCTTTGATGATATTTCTTATGAAGAGTCTAAACATGTGCTCTAACTATCTTTGATAGACAATGCTCTATTGAGGTTAGGTTTTTTCATTCATGTTTTGTCTTGTGCAACTTAAGCAATTTATTCATTTTAGGCTTGTTGTTCATAAACTTTAACCCAAGGATCCTGCACTAGCAATTAAAATAATTGAAGAGAAACCATTCGTTTGAGCAGCTTTTATTTACACTTTAATTGTAAACATGTTTAATTTATTAAGTATGTTTGACAGTGGTTATTGTAAAATAAGTTGCATCAAACTGGTGGATTGTGTAAATGTGCATCTTTCGGTTTGAAAAATGGTTTGATGGTGCCCTTCAAACCATAATTTTGTTGGTTTGTTATGTTAATATTTGTCTTAACAAAGATTTAGTTAACTTGTTATTGTGTTAATAACCACACTAAAATCTAATAGATTTAAAAAAAGTATTATGTTTGGTAAGTATTAGAATGCTTTGGGGAGTTTAGTTGATACAAGAGGAATTGTACATTTGTGTCTTCAAGAGGAATTTATAGAGTATGCATGTTAGGGGAGAAAAGTTCAATTGTAGATGCATTTGTAAGTATCTCCTTAATTCTTATGACAAAGCACTAGTGCCTTAAGTTTTTTTGAGAACATAATTCATGCCAAAAACATTGGATCAGATCTTAAATGTAGCAGCAATGCTCTTGGTTGGGACGGGGAGGCTAGCCTGAGTTGTTGTATTTTTTCTTTGTTGATATTTTGTATTGCATATGGTGTTGTTTCTTCTGGTTGCAATGTTCTGATTAAGGTAAACGAGAGACTAAAATTGCTTGTGGCCAAAACACTTCAGTAAAAGTAAACAGTTTTGAGGAACAAGTAATAGTAGATCTTTCATTTATCATACCAATTTTGATGTAGCTATATCCGTGTATTTAGACTTTTATTTAATAAGTATTTTAGGTTGAATTTATGAGTACTAGGAATTCATTTCTTTTATCATTCTCTGTTTCTCAGATCTAATGCACATTAGATGTTTGAGAATAACTTGTGTGTTTCATATTTCTTTGTGTTTTGAGTTTACTAATTATTTTTAAAGATTCATCTATGGTTGAATATGTTAAATCTTTTATTTTGAATTTACTGCATATTTTTATACAAATGTATGTGTGTTTTTTCATAAACACATGTTTGCATAATAATCTATGAAGTTTTTTCTAATTCTCTTGATGTGATAATGTGTGCATAGAATCTGTTTGATTAAATTCCTGAATGACTTGTATTTTCTTTAACACATTGCTTCATCCTTCCTAGTAGTACACATTGCTGCTCTGTTAAGTCCAGACCTCATCTGATGCACTTGCTGTTTTTTTTAATGTTACATTTGAAGTCTGTTAAAATAGTTAAGATAAAAGTGTGTTGGCTTGGTGTGATTATGTGTAAATTTCCCTGTCAATTTACTTCAGGAACTTTCATATCTTATAAAACTTATCTATACATATGCATACACACTTTCAAAACTTGCAAGCCTACTGGTACACATTATGTATTTTGGCCATCATCTCATATATCTATTTGATTGAACTGAAACTTGGTTGTGCATTTTGTTTTTATTGTTAGGTTAACTGACCTATGTTTAAAGCTTTGGCCATCAACATAACATGGTGGTATTTTAGTTTTAAAAAATTGACCCTAAGATTGTTACTGTCTTAGGACTGTAATTTACTGCATTACTTAAAGCACAGCCCAATTAATAATATGACACAAGATAGTCCTTGCAGTGTTCATCAGTGTTTTTGCTCATGGAATAATTGAAATATGTGGAAACAATGAAATATGTTTTTGTTCATCAGTGTCCTACTTGCTGGTAAAATAGGATAATACTTGCTTCCTATGCTTATATCCTTAAATTGGAGAATGAAAATTTCAGGCTAATTGTTTGCAATATTCTTTTGGGTTTGAAATTCAATGCTCATGCTATATAACGCTCTGTTCCAGACTTGAAGACTTACATGATTCTTGTGAATTCTTGTCTCTGAACTTTTACCTTATTTATAATCATTTGAAGATATTATAAACAACTCAATGTTTTGGAAATCTTCTTGACTGCATACCAGAACCAAATGAGAAGCTTGTGGAATTTGGAATAGGAGGGGGCTGCAATTCTTGTGCTGGTATGGTCAACACTATTAACTGGTGATCTTAACTTGATCATATTTATTAAGATGCTTGTTTTCATAAATAGATAGATGTGTTCTGTTTATTGATAATTTTTTGCATTAGTGTTTTTGAATAAAGCTTATGAATAAAATTAAGCTAACACTAAAGTATCATTAAAGCCAAAAAAAAAAATACTCATCACCCTTTATTCATATTAAGTGTCTTTTTTTTTTTAATCATTTTGGATCTATATATATATCTTTTCAGTTATGAAAGTGATATTTAATTTTATATTTATTTATATGTAATTTTCAAGCTCAATCCATCTTCAAAGTTGAACTATAGAGTTATATAAGTATATGTTATATATAGGCAAATAGATCACCAAATGATTTTTTGTCAATACATATTTGCATTTGTACTACTGTGATCTTATACCTTGTTTTACCATCATCATATTCATGTGGGCTTATTATTAATTTAACATATTAAGATTTTTTTTCTCCATTACTTATTCTATACTTGTAGTTTAAATCTTAACACATTAAAGAAATTATCATTTAGCATTTATTTTGTAAAGTGACCTTGCAAATGCTTCCCATGCTTATGAGTGATATAGCTTTTTCTTTTTTAAAAGTACTGGTATAGTTTCGTTTAGAGTAAGACTTATGTTATGATTATGTTCCCTTGTGCTTATTCTTAGTTTTCCACTAGTATGAGGCTCTGTTCTTAGTTGGGTTCTTGTGACTCTACATTGCTTTGTTGGACTTTGGTTCTTCTTTTCCTAGCTAGTTTCATTTAATGTGTTAAGATATTATTGTCTACCTTAATATGGTTTGGTTTTTATCATGAATAGTGATGGTGCAGTTGCATTAGTCCTAGTGAGTGGAGAGAAGGCACTTCAACTTGGATTGCAAGTAATTGCAAAGATTAAGGGCTATGCTGATGCAGCTCAGGTACTCCAATGAATTGGCTTCCTAGTTCTATTTTACTGTTGCTGAAACATAGCTCAAAGAAGATTATCTTCGCAGGCACCTGAATTCTTTACAACTGCTCCAGCCCTTGTGATACCAAAAACTATTTCAAATGCTGGTTTAGATGCTTCTCAGATTGATTACTATGAAATAAATGAAGCGTTTTCTGTAAGATTTTAGTACTTGTAATCCCTATACTGTGAGTTTGGAGAAAACTAGATAATTTCTTTCAAGTTAATTTACTCTTAAGTCTGAAATGTATGCTATTTTAAATGTGATCACTCTTCCATTTTCTGCAATTTGTATAGTCATTCATTTGTCCACAATGCATTTTAGCTTTGCTCCATTTTGTCACTATCCTTATCTACATTTTTTTACTCTTCCAATTTCCAAATATCTCAGGAAAGGCTTAACGTACATGGTGGGGCTGTATCATTGGGACACCCATTAGGATGCAGTGGAGCTTGTATCTTGGTCACATTGTTAGGGGTAATCTATAAGCTTCCCTTCTCTTGCAATGCATTCCTAGTTTGACATTCTAATATCATTTATATAGTTCTCTGGTTTTGTTTACATGTTTTCTTAATGATCTAAAGTCATAGTTCGTGGTCATATCTAAGCTTATGCTTTCTACATATACTCATGTGAAGTGATCTCGTGTTTGTCATTTATTCTTTTAAATTTCTATTGAGAGTTTAGCTGTGGAATAAAAGAGACATTGGTAACTATGCTCTCTCTGATATATTTTACTTGGAATTTCTGAAATAAGAATAATGTTGTTGCAGGTATTGAGACATAAAAAGGGAAAGTACGGGGCTGGTGCCATATGCAACGGTGGCAGGGGAGCTTCTTCACTTGTTCTTGAGCTCATGTAAGACCTGTAATTGTTTTTGAGCTTATCTTGATTGAATTCTCCTGATCGGCTAGCTAGCTTATAAATAAAGCTAATTGGCTAACCCAATTGTACTCATCACTTGGTTCATTTTCAATAATAAGAATCAATTTCTCATTATTCTCTCATTTTTAATATGTGTCTCCAAATAATAATGGATAGTTAAGGTATATTTATTATATATAACAGTAGTTGTATTTGTTAGTTTTAAGTTGACTAAATTTTATTCTCTGTTAGTTGATTAGTTGTAATTTTCTTGTTCTTGGCTATTGATATTGTGTGAGTGGTTTTAGCTTAATTTATTTGTATTTTATCTTACAAACTTTTTCGGTGGTGTTGCTGTGATACAAGTAAACACTAGAGACATATTAAAGATGGTTCTCACCAGAGCTTACACACTTGGGTAATGAAAGAAAGTCCCATTTTTTCCTTATGATTATACAATGAAAAAGTTGCCACTTGATTTATTATATTACTAATTTGCCATATTTTTTTGGTAAATGTCTAATATTGGAGTTTTCTCTTGGTGTTAGACTTTGCTTAGTCTTGGTAACAAAATATTTTAGCACATGTAATTGAACTGAATTTAATAATTGTTAATTATGAATTGAACAAGCCAAATTAAAATTGAAATAAGGAGAAATTGAAAAATTGATTGATCCAAAGCTGGGAGGGGCCTATGATATTACTCAGCTGAAAAGACTTGCCTTTGCTACATCACTTTGCATAAGGTCACTCACAAAATGGCAGCCTACCATCACAAAGGTATTAAAAAAACCATTTTAATGACACACCATATATCTATATGTATGTATATATATTATACTAATACTATAATAAACCTCTACTAAATGGTATTTAAAAAATCATGATTCATATCAATAGAATAGAAAAACTTGTTGCTTATTCTTGCATTGTTGAGAGGAAATGATATTATATTATATATATAACTTTGGTTCTAATCTTCTGAGATGCTTTCCTCATTAATATGGTCATATTATTTTTATAAATGGAAATGAATAAGAATATGTATAACTTTGTCAATAAACTATTTTCTCGTGGAGGAATATCATGGGTTTAGCTTAGACTACATATATTGTGCCACATGTTAATACAGTAGCCTTTAGTTGACTGACCTGGCCAGTAAGCAACATATAGTTTTATATATATGATAAAGAAAGTCTAGTAAGTAATAACTCAGAGTTGAGGGTTCAGTTCCAATAGAGTTGTGCTGAGGATAAGTTAACTTGATATGCCTATAAACCTTGTTTTATTTAATTTCTCATTGAGAAAAGTTCTCAGTTTGAGTTTTCCTTAAGAAGTTATGAGAGACTAAAATAGTAGACAAGTTGGAGAAGAAATGATATTACCATAGTTCTGATAAAAATAAAAAGTTCTCTAGGCATATGCTATCTCCTGTGCAAAATATAATTTTTTATTCAATATGTGATATATAATTAGTCTGTGTAATTTGGTAGTTATATGGCATAAATCAAACTTCTGGGGCATGATGTGAAGACTATTATCTTAAGGGTTTCTTAGTTAGGTTCAGGTTTTGCTTAAATCTCTTAATATGAAAATTCACTTGACAATGCGGAGAAAAAGAAGTGGATTCATTGTGATGTTGTTAATATATAGGAGCTCTATTTATTTAATTATTTTATCATTTTCACTTTTAGCTCAATTTTTGTATACTCAAACTAATAATAGAAGTTGAGATTTAGTTTTTGACCATGTAGTTTACTTTTAGAGTTTGCACTGTTGTCAGAAAACAACACATGATTACATCAATATAGTGAAAGAAATTTAAGAGATGTGAAAGTAGAGGAACTGTTTTTCTCCAGTTTCTGCTTTGTTTTATTTTGGAGTTGTATATGCATTAAAGTTTGTATGGCATATGATGAAGTTTGTGATGGTGCTTTTGAACTTCTTAATTAACATTCATCAGAAGCTTATGGTTGCTTTGCTAATGAATATACTATGTCAGTAACAATAGAACTATTGACTTTTATCTATGTTAGTTAGAATTGTATAAATCTTTTGATCTTAGCTTTATTGGTAGACTTGACAATGGTGAAAATAACTCAACTTTACCGAACTAGCAAATGCTAATCTATTCTGTGCGACTTCAGTTAATTGTTTCTTTTGCCCACCTGTCATAACCTGATGAAACCAAAAAAGAAAAAACTGCTAGTATTTCCTTTATATCTTATGTGGAGACTTGTAAATTATGGTTTTTGACACTCTTAAGTAAAAGGCTCATTTCCGAGTAGTTTCGAAGTAGAATGGTTTTTATTTGCTTTGGTGTAGTTGTGAATTCATTATTTTGTATGTGGTGTCCTTTCTTGGATATAATTTCCATAGCATTTTTCTTGAAGTAATTTGTTATGCTAGATAATAACCCTAAAATATTTCTTTGTTTATTTTGCAGATGTGACAAGAGAAGTAGAAAAGGATACTTAAGACTCCTTGAAAGTAGTAACTTTATTTATTTCTTTGTGTTGAAAGTAGTAACTTTTAACTATGTTGAATATTTAAGACTCTTTGAATACTTGAAGAACATTTTGTTGTTGATGACAGTGTTGAATGTTTTAAACTAATTTGTGGATTGTCAATATAAGGTTGAATGTTCTTACTTTTTGTTATTTGAAAATCAAGTTCATTTTATGATACTAGTATATATTAGAAAGCTAATTTTAATTATATAAAAAAAATTAAAATATAATAGAATAAATTAGTGTTATATAAATAAAATATATAATGAGAATTTAAACATATCTAAATATAACAATAATACGAAAATTGTGTTATAATATCTATTACAATAACACTTTTTATGCAAAGAATTGTGTTATGCAAACTTCATTATATAACACAAATAATGTGTTATACTAAAGTGTAGTATAACACAAAAACTGTGTTATACTAAAGTATAGTATAACACAAAAAATGTGTTATACTAAAGTGTAGTATAACACAAAAAAAGTGTTATACTAAAGTGTAGTATAACACAAAAAAAGTGTTATACTAAAGTGTAGTATAACACAAATTTATAAGTATTGAAATGTGTTATATAATCGACTATAAATAACATAATTAAACACTTATCTATATATTAAAATAACACAGAAAGTGTGTTATCGTTGACAGTATAATAACACATCTGTATAACATTGATAAAGTGTTATGTAAAGTACCCTGACCTACGATAACAAAGTCGGTCTTAACACATCAAAAAGTGTTATGGTATGTTTTGATAACACATTTTTGTTGTTATTAAAAGCATTTTTTCTTGTAGTGTGGGAAACCGAATCCTATTGAGCACCACAATAGAAACAAAGAGATGATGTAAGTATTTTCTTGGAGAATAAATTTATAGCAGATGAAAGCAAATGGTGATAGGCTCTCTAAGCAAATTGTTTAACTTTAGGGGGAATTTTTGAAAGCCAAAGTTTTGTCCAATATTTATTTAGTGAAATTGTGGTAAGAGGAAGATGGAATGGAATTAGATGTTTGAGCTAGATGATAAGTGTTGGGGTTTTATGCCCTCATTAAAACTAAATTTCTTTGTAATCTCATTTATTATTAATAAAAAAATAGAAATCAATTTTGACATGATAAATCACTTTGCTCACATGTTTTATTTTCATGATTATTTGTTTAATATAAACTTCCATTAAATCCCGAGCATATAGCTAATCGTATTTATAGTGACGTACTCACAGTGGAATATAAATATGATTATATGTTAAAAAATAAGTTAGTCCTAATATTAGTCAGTGGACATGATTTACAGTGACTTGCCAATCTACGATATGATATACTTACACATTGTAGTGTTATGTTCTTTCCAGAACATTAGAAAAGTAGACAAGATCAAATGTATTTTTTACATCAGACTGGATCGATATTGACAATAGATAAGATAAGAAGACATATCGTTATTGTCTATTCTAGTCACATCATATAGTTGACCATAAGTCAACTCAATCTCGATTTTGAGTGGTTAGTATTCTAACTCATTGTATTATATGAGTTCTTTGACTTGTTCGTTACCAGCTTACACTACGGACTAGCCCATATTTACATCTTGGGAACTCGGTATTATAATTGAGTGGAAGTGTTAATCATAGATATGAACATCTATCATTTCTGATGAAGAAGTAAAATGATGGTTTTGTTTTAGTTTTGTTCAAGGTACTAAATTATAGAGATCTCATTTGAGTAATTAATAGTAGTTTATTGAAATATCATTTACAAGGAACTACATGTTTTAAGGATAAAATACAATGAGGGGTAAAATGATATTTTAGTCCCATCTCATTGTAGACCGTCTATAGAGGATTGAATGATAATTATGGTTGTAACAATGAATAACTAATGACGTATCTATATTGCTTATAGAGTGTTCTATGAATTCAAGAGTGCAATTCTGAGTCTTTAGTGGAGTCACGAGGAATTCATAAGTTAGTAAATTTATTTGTTAAATTTATGATAACTAATTGGAGCTTGATTTCATAGGCCCATGGTCCCCACTATACCTTGGATAAAATCATCTAGACAGTCTCAATTAATTGATTTAATTATCAATTAGAATTATTAAAGTTGACCAGGTCAATTTTGGATAGTTTCATAGAGTTGTGCAATTTAAAGAAGAAAAGAGATTTTAGGGTAGATTTATCAATTAAGATAAATTGATGTCTAAATTAATAAATAAGTTTAAATCAAGATTCAAATTATAAATAATTAATTTGATAAACGATTTAATTAATGAATAAATAGAAAATAATACGAGCCTTGATTTTAAGTGCAACGAGCTTATAATTAAATGAGAAATTTCATGGGCCTAAAGTCCATAATAATTTCGACCTAATGGTTGATATTACCTATTATCTTATTTATTTTTTTTATTAAAATAAGTGACCTAATTGAGCCTATAATAGGAATGCTAAGTGAGAGTTGAAATGAGAAGATCTGGAGATGAACAGGTGATCAGAAGATCTAGTTTTGATGCTTTAGGGTTTTAGACTCTCTCTACAACAAAAGTCCCTTTCTAAGCCTCTATATTTTCTTCTCTTATTCTCTCTGTATCTATCTCATGTGTTGAGAATTTACCACTATAGTTTAGGTGATTCTAAGGATATTTTGGAAGACTGTGAAGAAATTTGAAGGCCCAACAGTGATAGAGCATGGCCTCCATGGAGGAGCTAGAAGACGCCCTCTCTGCCACGGTGGCGGCCTCGGTCTCCAACTACTTAGCCTTGGCCTCCTCGAGCTCGGCCTTCGCAGCGGCCAAGGAGACCTTTGTAGCCTCGGCCTGCAACTGCTTAGCCCTGGTCGCCTCCAGTTCGGCCTTCGCAGCGGCCAAGGCGACTTGTGCGGCCTTTTCGCTTTCTTTCGTAGCCTTCAAGGCATCCTTGGAATTTTTCTCTTGCCCCTAATCTCGTCAAACCTGGCCCTGGACCGAGCTATGCTACGGTGTAGAGCCAAAGCCGCCTGCAAAGACATAAATAGTAAGGCATGTGCTGAGAAGAAAACAAAGAAAGTTAACTAAATAAACTTACCGTGAGGGTCATCCCCAGTGAAGACTCCATAACATTCTTGGGGCTCCTCGTCTCGATCTCTCGCAAGTCCCTCGGGGTGGCGTTGTAGTAATGATCCACTGTATAGCTCGTGGTCTCGTAAACCATCCCTTGGAAGGCCTCGGGGATTTTCTCCAGGGCCTGAGTGTTAACCGAGATGCGCACGGTGGGAGTGGGAACTGGCGGGGTTCCAGCTGGTGCCTCCTGTTCCCGAGTAGGGACCGGAGGTCGCGGGGGAGGTGGGGGCATGTTCTCTGCGGCAGCAGGGACCTATCCCCTCCCCTTAGCGGGAGACTTGGAAGTGGTCCCGGGAGGAGGAGTCTTCTTGGTCAACCGGGGTTTCTTGACCAGTGGCCCGGACGATCCGGAGGTAGGATTATCCCCTTGGAAGATGGACCGCAGGACGTTGTCACCGGGCTGGGCCATCTCTTCGCCTGAAAAAAAAAAAAAAAAGAAGGGAGTGTTAGTATACATGTAAGGTTACTTCATTACAAGAAAAGTCTAAAGATGTATTGCAAAGGTCCTACCCTCCGAGCTAGAGGTGGAATCTAGTGCCACGACCTCCGGCCTCGGAGCTTCTATGGGGGAGTCTAAGTTAATAACTTCACGAATGAGAGGGGGCTCTGGGTTCGGATCCGCCTCAGGACTAGACTCTTCTACATACTGCCTAAGCCCTGGAGCGACTACACCCTCCAGAAGGGAGGGCCATAACCTAAGGTTGGTCCTGTACTCCTAAAAAAAGGCTGACCTAAAAGCCAGGGTGTTGTCTACTACTACAGTTCCCCTAGGGCGGCCCTTTTCATGGCGCAACACTAGTTGATCTACACAATGGAGTAGGGTTACGTTAAGGTCTGGGTCATCTCGATGACGATGTACGAGCTGGCTTAGGTTAAACCTAGCCAGCCTTAGGTCTGTGGCAGCCCTGTCTAAGTCCCTAAATAGGTATGGGTTACCTTGGCTTGAGGGGCCAGCTGCTGCCCCGGAGTGAATCCGATCCGCGACGAGGCCTTAAGCAGCCTCGAGAGCCTGCTTTCATCGCATGAGCGGCACCTCATATTCCTCGTCCTACTCATCATTGTCCGTAGTATCCCCCTCTGGGACAGGCACCAGCTCGCGAGCTAGTGGGATAGCCCACAACCTCCTCAATGTCAGAGTCTGGCCCAGAGAAATCAACTTACACGCCAGCATCGTCTCATCAGATACGAGCTGGCGGTGGTCTTTTTCACTTGGTGGGAGCCCCGCCAAGGTGTCGTATTGACCCCCAAGGGTCACCGATTTGGCCGTCCTCGCAAAAATAGCTGCATGATGATGTTCAAGTCAACACGCATGAAAAGAAATAAAGCAATGTGGTGGTTTTGCGAGCTGAGAATAGAGAGAACTTACGAGGACGGTTGAAGTAGTGGTATTTGCAGTTGCGAAACCTCGTCGACATGAAGAACTGGCCCTTGAAGTCGTTGGGGTGGCTTGACAACTCGATGACTGCAGGAGAGTTGGGAACACAGGTCAAATAGTAGAACCTGTCGCCTCACCCCCATTGATCCGAGCTGGCTTTGAGGCAGAAGAAGAAAAGGATGTCCACTGGGGTCGGGACCTCCCATTCATGCCTCAGGAAGAGGTACCTCAACCTCGCTAGCAAACGGTAGGAGTTAGGGGGCAGTTGGAAGGGAGCCAGCTTCATGTAATTCAGAAAATCCGTGAAGTACTGGTCCAGAGGTAGGAAAGCCCCAGCCATGAGGTGTTCGTCGCTCTAAGCCGCGAACTCCTTGTCGAGGGGAGGTCGGGCAACAAGAGCGCCTATCCCGATTTCGATGTTATGGGACAGCAGGATCTTGTTGACCCTCCTTTGGGTCGTAATCTTCGAGACTATCTTCTCTGCCTCAAAGAAAGCATCAGGTCCCACCTCGACATCTTTCTCCACTATGGGACCGAAGTGGGGGATGGGAGAATCCACAACAATCCCTTTCCCCTTGCTGGCCTGCTAGGATGACGAGCCAGTCGTGTTCTTCTTGGGTACATTTTTCCTGGGTCCCATCTGGTTGCCTAACGAACAAGAATGAAGAAAAGTTTAAATAGGCGACCTAAAAATAGAAAAGGGAATATAGCGCGAGAAGTGATTTTTGTACACGGGCTGAGGTAATCTCAGCCCGCGGTGTGTGAGGCCACGCGATGCCATGGTCACGCGCCCACGTTTCCAACGGATCCCCGATAGCTCATGATCTGTGTGTCAGGAGGGTCAGGTTAATGCTTGCCTTGGAGGGAAAGCTTTAAAAAGCAAAACCGCCTAGGAAGTGTGACCCTTAAGCTACCCAGTTTTGCACCCTAGAAACCTTTCACCTTCCCCATTCCAAACAGGCATTCCCTAAAGCTACCCAGAAAAGATACCCAGAAAAATTACCCATAATTTATCTTGTCCTAAACATCATGTTCCTAGACATGTTCTCATATAGTCGATAAACCTAGGATCAAAACCTATGCACCAAAAACCAGCCAAAAACAACCAACATTGTGCGACTAAGAAAGAGGTTTACCTAACAGAAAAATAGAAAGATCAAAACATGCAACAGGCAGAGGACTTACAATGTATTTTCCATATGGAAGTCACAAAAAGCGCAGGAATCGGAGTCCTGGTGGAGTCTTTAAAAGTTGGACTGGTGCAGAAACTCTTATGGCGAGAGTGTAGGGATCTCTGGGATGGTAACCGGAAGAAGAGAAACTTCTGAGACTAAAGAGGAGAGAAAATGAGGAAAAAATTTCAAATGAAGGGTGGCTAATACGGAAGATGGCCAACCTTATATATACGTAAGAGACATAAAGGAACGAGGACTGTTCGATCAAATTAATGCGAGATACGAGGGTCATAACTCATAAAGGAAAGAAGGCTAGGCCATTTAATGCAATTCTCAGAAACTGAACAGTCGCCAACCACGATGCTCCACGTGGCCGATGCCCACGCAGTGGACGGGACATGAAGATTCGAAAGGGATACTTAAAAGCCCCAGCTGTGAAGACCACGAATGACGTCATGGGTCACGAGCAAGGGCTTGGGGAGAAAATGTACGCCCTAAATATCCACACATATTTGCGAGCTAGAAAAAGGCCTAATTCGATCTGACACATGTAGATCGTCCACCCGGAGCTATGTGTTACGGGCCTCCTTCTGTCCAGCTCGAGCTGATTAGAGAGTTAACTGCTACACGGAGGCATCGTGTAGCAGTTGTATGAGTGCCACGAGCTGGCGCCACACTAAGGTCGTGATGCAACAGAGATCTGACATCTGAGCCCTTGTAAAGTCAACCACGCAATATAAACGTGCATATATCAGACATCACATGTCTATTCTATTCCTGAATTCTCAGACACGCAGTATAAACATGCGTGTTCAAATATCCCACGCCTGATCTGGGCCATGCGGCCCATTACCCCTCCTTACCTATTGATTAGACCACACTTCACTGCAAAGTTTAGGAATTAATCATCAGTGTCACAGATATGACGTGAAGGATAAAGAGATCACGGGATGACCCCATTGCCAACCTAGATATCTTCTTCCTATAAATACCAAGACCCTGGGTAGTGCAAGGGGTTGGCATACTTTTGTAAAGAAGCACTCTGTAAGAAATAGTCAAGAGATATCAATAATATCGCCTGGTGGACTAGAGGGATTTTAACCTTCGAACCACCTAAAAAGAAAGGAGTGATCATCTTCCCATAATATTAGTTTCTGTAGTCTAAAATATAGCTATTTTCATATTACGGTTCATCAATTAGCATTAGTCCATCCCACTTATTCGTATAATTACCTGTTGGCGAAGAATCACGTCAACACAAACCAATTAATAAAATAATTTTTTAATAAATGAGATTTAAATTAATTTTTTGTTAATTGTTGATAAATCCTATTTAAATTAAATTAATATTTTTCAAAATGACCTAAACTAAGTTGATTGTTGATAAATGAAATTTTGTTAATTGTTGATAAATTTCATTTAAATTGACTTAATTTTTGCAAAAATTTAATTAATTCGAATTTTGGATAAATTCTAGAAAATTAATTGTTGTATTTTTGCAAATAAAATAAATTGTGGTATTTTTGCATAAATTTATAGACTTGCTCATATAGTAACATGATTAGGTCCATCCAATTATAACATGTATGTTTGCACTATATGTGGTAGTTTTGCAATGGGGCTTTGATGCATATAGTGACCCATATGATAGGTTATATGGATTTTTCTTAATGAAACATTCATAAAATAATAGGTTATATTTAGGCCCATTTGAAAATGTAAAGTTTAAATTCCTCTCTTGTGGGTGGTTCCACTTGTGAAGACCCATTTGCTTTGCATTACTATAGTGGGCCTAATCAATTAATAACAATTAGTAAAACGAAGGTTTAAATTCCTATCTTTTGGACCTTGTATGAAAGTTTGGTGGCCTTAGTAGTGGGAACGACATACTGAACCCAACCCTCCTCCATACAAGCCCAATTGCTAAGGCCCCTTTGCGTGAGTTGGACATAATTGTATAGGTTCATTATGATAGTTAAATCTAAATATTGATTAGCAACAAATTAATTCTAATTTAATTGAATTTGTTTCAATGTGACACTTTAGACTTAATAGAAAATTTAGGACTTTGGTTTTAAAAATTTATTTATTTTGTTAATTTTTTGGTGAACCTTAGTCATTAATTTTAGAAAATTAATAATAAAAATACTATTTTTAATTAAATAATGAGCTTGTTATAAGAATTATATTTGATCTCCATCGTTAGTTTAACAAGGCCAATAGCTTAATGGGGCCTCGAGACGCTTCGATTCATCCCCCTACGGAAGGTGTTCATTAGTTATTTTGACAATGTTAGATTTTGAAAGATAGATGATTATAGGTCAAATTCTACTAGACTCACCCCTATGGTTACTTCTAGGACTAAATCTATGATTATCAAAACCATGGGTCTAGCTTATAAAATAAGAAATTATGTTTTCTTATTTTGATCAAATAGTAGGTCGTTAATAATGGTGTCCATTATTAAATGAGCTTACAACTCTATTTAACTAATGAATTTTTGTTTACTCTCGTCATCCAGGACAACAATATCATAGAATAGTTAAAAACATAAAGAAATAAAGATATGATTATTTTGGTATTTTTTCCATATCTTACATATTTATGGTATATGTTGTGCTATCTCTTGAAATTAGAGTAAATAGAAGTTTTATTGAGCAAATGTAATTGATTTCTATTTTAGTGATAACGTATTATTATGGTTGTGTCTACTCCCATCCTTTCTCAACTTTCTATGGAGAAACTCACTGGAGAAATCTGCCTTAAGTGGAAGCAGAATATCAACATAGTGTTGATTAGTGACAATGCCAAGTTCGCCATGACTCAGAAATCCCTAGAAGTTCTAACTGAAGGAGCCACCAAGTCTGTGAGGGATAAGTATGACCATTGGCAGGCAGCTTAAAGCTTAGAGTTGGGAACAAAGCGTTCGTTGCGGTCCAAGCTAGAGGAAGAGCTCGCCTGAAGTTCGGAAATAAATATTTAATTTTTAAAGATGTATTTTTTATTCCAGATTTTAGTTGAAATTTAATTTCAGTTTCCATGTTGCAATTAGAATGATTTGTTATGACTTTCACAAGTTATAATATATCTATTTCTTTCAACGGATCACATTTGTTTATTGCATGTTTGAGAAATGGGCTTTATATTATGCGACCTAACTCACCCCTCGCGCTTTATAATGATTTATATAAAGTAGCTAAACCTAGGACCAATAAAATTCAAAGACCGATAACGATAACATGACGTATTTATAGCACTTGAGACTAGGTCACATTGGCTATGATATAATTCAAAGACTTACAAAGGACAGGCCTTTGACGAAACTCACCTTAAGTAAATTACCTGTATGTGAATCTTGTCTAGAAGGCAAACTGACTAAGCGTCCATTCCTTGCCAAGGGTGATCGGGCCAAAGAACCACTTGGACTTGTTCATTAAGATGTTTGTGGACCTTTGAATTTACAAGCCAGGGGTGGTTTTGAGTATTTCTTCACTTTCATTGACAAATATTCTAGATACTCATATCTTTACCTAATGCATAGGAAATCAAAAACATTTTCAAAGTTTAAGAAATTCCCATCTATGGCTCAGAACCAATTAGGTAAAACAATAATGATCTTGCGATCGGATAGGGGTGGAGAATATTTAGATATACAGTTCCAAGATCATTTAACTGAACTTGGGATTTTATCACAACTTATTGCCCCGGGTACTCCGCAACAAAATGGTGTAGCGGAACACCAAAACATAACTTTATTGGAAATGGTTAGATGTATGATTAGTTACTCAACTCTACCAACTTCATTCTGAGGACATGAAATTGAAACAGCGAATGACATTCTAAATGTCGTATCGTCTAAATCAATCCCCAAAACACCTTTAGAACGCTGGAATTGTTGTTAACCTAGTTTACATCATTATAGAATCTGGGGGTGTCCCGCCCACGTCCTGAGGAAAAAGAAAGGAAAGCTAGAACCGCGAATCGAAGTTTTCTTGTTTGTTGGCTATCCTAAAGGCACTCGGGGTGGACTTTTCAATAGTCATTCAGAAAAGAAAGTGTTTTCTTCTACGAATGCTACTTTTATGGAAAATGACTACGTCCAAAACTTCAAACCGCACAACAAAGTAGTTTTAAGGAGATGGTTGAAGAATTGACTCCAACCAATGTTCCATCCTCTTCAACAAAAGTTGATGATGAAATTCCCACTCTTCATGTCCAACCGACACAAGTCAATTTAAATGAAGAAAGCACTACTGTTCCTGAGAAAATAGTCACGAAGCCTCATCATAGTGGGAGGGTTTCTAGGAACACAATTTTCTATGGTTTAGATGGTGAAACCAATATGGTTGTTGGTGACACCGGTGACGATGATCTGTTGTCTTTAAAATAGGCAATGGCTAGCCCCAAAAAGGAACTATGGCTCGAAGCCAAGAAACAGGAAATGGAGTCCATGTACTCAAATTTCGTCTGGGATCTTGTGGAAGCACCTAGTGACTTTAGGGCCATTGGGTGCAAGTGGATCTTATTGGAGAAATGAGGTGTTGATGGAAACATCAAACTTATAAAGCTCGATTAGTGGAAAAGGGTTATACCCAAAGATAAGCTGTTGAATATGAGGAAACTTTTAGTCTGGTAGCCATGCTCAAGTCCATTCGCATCCTCCTATCTCTAGCAGCCGTTCTTGACTATGAGATCGGGAAAATGGATGTCAAGACAACTTTTCTTAACGTGAAGCTTGATGAAGTCATTTATATGGATCAACTAGAAGGATTTAAAGTATTTGGACAAGAAGGAAAAGTTTGCAAGTTGAATAGGTCCATTTTATGGACTTAAGCAAGCTTCTCGTTCCTGGAACCTAAAGGTTTATGAAATAATCAAAACCTAAGGCTTTGAACAAAATATTAATGAGTCTTGTGTTTTTCAACTGAAGGCAAATCAAATAGTGGTATTCTTGGTTTTTTATGTAGATGATATCTTACTCATTGGAAACAATGTTAGGATATTATCAGATGTGAAGAATTGATTGAGCACTTAATTTCAGATGACGGATTTGGGTGAAGCAAGTTATGTTCTAGGTATCAAGATCATTAGGGATAGAAAGAACAAACTTTTAGCTCTATCTTAAGTAGCTTACATTGATAATGGGCTTCAACATTTCTCAATGACAAATTCCAAGAAAGGACGTCTACATCTCGCCATGGTATTCATCTTTCTAAGAAGCAGTCTCCCTCAACTCTTGAAGAGGAAGATGAAATGAGAAAAGTTCCTTACGCATCCGTAGTTGGAAGTCTGATGTATGCTATGTTGTTTACTAGACCAGATATCTGCTATGTAGTGGGAGTAGTGAGCAGGTATCAGTAAAATCTAGGACCAGAACATTAGATGGTAGTTAAGCATATTCTGAGGTATTTAAGGAAGACTAGGGATTATATGTTAGTATACAAGGGTGGTGTTTTGAATCATGTAGGCTACACCAATTCAGATTTTCAGACTGATGTCGATGACAGGATGTCTACATCTAGAATGGTGTTTACTCTTGGGGTGGAGCTGTGATATGGAGAAGCATAAAGCAGTCTACGATCTAAGATTCCACCATGGAGGTTGAGTACATAGCTGCGTCTGAAGCAGCTAAGGAAATAGTCTGGCTAAAGAAGTTTTACTTAGATCTTGGTGTTATTCCAGATATGGATAAAATGCTTGTGTTGTTTTGTTACAACACATGAGTGATAGCCAACTCGAAAGAACCTCAAAGTCACAAGAGGAGTAAGCATATAGAAAGAAAGTATCACATAATTCGAGAGTATGTGGCCAAGGGAGATGTGAAGGTTATGAAGATTGCATCTGAAAACAATCTTGCGGATTTGTTTACAAAGACACTACTAGAAGCTACATTTCATAAGCATATCAAGGAAATGAGATTAGTAGAATTAAGGCATAAGTTTTAATTAGTGCAAGTGGGAGTTTGTTGGGGTTTTATGCCCTAATTGAAACCTAATTTCTTTGTAATCTCATTTATTATCAATAAAAGAATAAAAATCAATTTTGACGTGGTTAAACACTTAGCTCACAAGGTTTATTTTCATGATTATTTGTTTAATATAAACTTCTATTAAATCTCGAGCATATAGCTAATCGTATTTATAGTGACGTAATCACAGTGGAATTTAAATATGATTATATGTTAAAAAATAAGTTAGTCCTAAGATTAGTCAGTGCACATGATTACAGTGACTTGCCAATCTACGATATGATCTACTTACATATTATAGTGTGATGTTCTTTCAAGAACATTAGCAGAGTAGATAAGATCATATGTATCTGTTACATCGGACTGGACCAATATAAATATAGATAAGATAAGAAGACATACTGTTATTATCTATTCTAGTCATATCATATAGTTGACCATAGGCCAATTCAATCTTAATAATGAGTGGTTAGTATTCTAACTGATTGTATTATTTGAGTTTCTTGACTTGTTCGTTACCAACTTACCCTATGGACTAGCCCATACTTACATCTTGGGAACTCGGTAGTATAATTGAGTAGGAGTGTTAATCATAGATATGAACATCTATCGCTTATAATGAAGAAGTAAAACGATGGTTTCCTTTTAGTTTGGTTTGAGGTGCTAAATGATAGAGATCTCATTTCAGTAATTAATATTAGTTTACTGAAATATCATTTACAAGGAACTAAGTGTTTTAAGGATAAAATACAATTATGGGTAAAATGATATTTTAGTCTCATCTCATTGTAGACCGTCTATAGATGATTGAGTGATAATTATGGTTGCAACAATAGATAACTAATAACGTATCTATATTTATTTTAGAGCGTTCAATGAATTCAAAAGTGTAATTCTAAGTCTTGAGTGGAGTTACGAGGAATTAATAAGTTAATAAATATATTTGTTAAAAATATGTTAACTTATTGGAGCTTGATTTCATATATAGGCCCATGGTCCCCACTGTACCTTGGATAAAATCATTTAGACAGTCTCAATTAATTGATTTAATTATTAATTAGAATTATTAAAGTGACCAGGTCAATTTTGGATTGTTTCACAGAGTTATGCAATTTAGAGAAGAAAAGAGATTTTATGGCAGATTTATTAATTAAGACAAATTAGTGTCTAAATTAATAAATAAGTTGAAATCAATGTTCAAACTATAAATAATTAATTTGAGAAATGATTTAAATAATTAATCAATAATAAATAATACGGGCCTTGATTTTAAGTCTAATTGGCTTATAATTAAATGTGAAATTTCATGGGCCTAAAGCCCATGATAATTTTGACCTAATGACTGATATTATATATCATCTTATTGATTTTTTAATTAAAATAACTGACCTAATTGAGCCTATAAAATGAATGCTAAGTGAGAGTTGAAATGAGAAGATCTGGAGATGAACAAGTGATCAAAAGATCTAGTTTTGATGCTTTAGGGTTTAAGACTCTCTCTACAGCAAAAGTTCCTTTTTAAGCCTCTATATTTTCTTCTCTTATTCTCTTTGTATCTATCTCATGTGTTAAGAATTTTCCACTCTAGTCTAGGTGATTCTAAGGATACTTTGGAAGACGGTGAAGAAATTTGAAGATCGGTTCATTTTCTTTGTAATACCCTGCGATAGAAAGGATTCATGAGTTAGAGAAGCTGAAGAAAGAACTTATTCATTCCGCTGCGTATAATGTAAGTGTTCTTATCATTATCTCTGTTGAAATTCAATTATAGAAACATATTCTAAGTTTTCTTATATGAATTTGTTTAATATATGATTTACATGAAAATAAATAAGTTTATGTATAAGTTTCCCAACAATAAATAGTTTTAACTATAAAATATCCAGAATAATGAAAGCTCCAAATTAAGTAATTTGGCTTGTTTAGAGAATTTAAAGGAATTGCTAAGATTGCATAAAAAAATTTCTTTAAAAAATAGGATTTTATTTAGCTATATTTGAGGAACCAAATGGAGTAATGAAAAAAGAAACCGTATGAGAGGGAAGATCAACATTAGGAATATATAAAATAAACCTAAAATTAATTATCCAATAATCATTGAGAATATTAACTGAGTTTCCATTGCATATCTTTCCAATCAAACCTCTTTTGACAAGACCTCTTCCCAAAGAATGCATTGCCATGTGTAAGAAGTGGAATGGCCTTTTTTGGCATAAAAAAATTGCAAATTACTAAACTATCTTGCATGCAATAACTTGGCCCATAGAGAATTAGGGGATTGAACGATTCTCTGAGATTGCTTGCAAGCAAGGCTTCATTGAGATTTATTAAGGAACGAAATCCTAATCCTCCAAAAAATTTAGAAGTGCAAAGACGAGAGCATTTTTTCCAATGGATTTTTGAGTAATGACCCATTGAATTCGACCAGAATTTAGCCATGAGTGATTCTATTTTTTGAGAAAAGCTAACAAGCAGTTTGAAACAAGACATAGCATAATTAAGTACAGATGGGCTGAATGACAAAATTTAAAAGAACTTATTTGCCAACCCTAGAGAAACAACTGATATTCCATGTATCCAAAAATGATTCAAGTTTATCTAAAATAAAATTGAAAGAAAGTTTCTTAGGCCGACCAAAAAATTGAGGAAGACCTAAGTATTTACTAATAAAAGGTGTGTTATCTAGACCTAAATTTTGAAAAAAGAATCCACGTTTTGAATGGTAGGTTTTGGAGAAAAAAAGAACAAAAGGTTTGGTAAGATTTACTAGTTGATCAAAAGCTCTATGGTAGATTTCTAAAGCATCTTTAATAGCACTAGAAGAGATAGAATCAACTTGAGAAAAAAGAATGTTATCATCTACAAACAGAAGATGGGATATGAAGGGGAATTTCGAACACTTTTAATACCATGTAGTAGACTAGCTTGTTCTTTTAAACGCAAAACTAAGGGTAGATCTTCAGAACACAAAAGATATAGATAAGGGGAGAGAGGATCACCTTGAAGAATTCCTCTAAAGGGAGTAATACAACACGAAACCTAACCATTAAAATAGAAACTTATAGAAACAGTAGAAAGACAATTCATGATTAAAGAAACAAAACTATTAGGAAAATTAAAAGCCTGCATAACATATTCTAAAAGCCTCATTCCACTTTATCAAAAGCTTTAGCCATATTTAATTTAAGAGTTGCCCAACCTGATTGACCCCTTTTTCTATGATTAATGGTATGTATTCATTCATGGGCAATCAAAACATTATAAAAATTATTCGCTCTGAAAGAAAAATACTTTGAGAATAGAAATTATATTACATAAAATTGGTTTAAGACGAATAACTAAAACTCTAGAAATAATTTTATAAAAAGTAGAACAAAGAATAATAAGTCTCAAATCTTTAAGAGAACAAACATTAGATATTTTAGGAATAAGAATTAAAAGAATAGAGCTAATAGTAGATATGTCAGCCCCATCATTAAGAAAACCTAAAATAGCTTTAGTTAAATCATTACCTAAAATATTCCAATTTTTTCGGTAAAAGTATGCATTAAAACCATCTACACTAGGGGCTTTATCACCTGATAGCTGAAAAAGAGCTTTCCTAACTTCATCAGCAAAAAAGAATTTATTTAAATCATCAAATTTGTACCTGAGATGTTCTATTTGTAATACATATGAAAGTATATAGGAAACATCAATAGAATTAATACCTTGGAAAGTGAAAAGAATAGAAAAATAAGTAGATATTTCTTTACAAATATCAAGAAAAGAAGAAACAGACGTACCATCAATTAAAGATAAAACTCTAATAGTATTAATTTTATTTCTATGAGAAGCTCTCTTATGAAAAAACTTAGTATTTTTATCTCCAGCATTAAGCCAGTTAACTCTAGATCTTCGTTTCTAATATAATTCCTCTTTATAAAGAATAACATCTAGCTAGGATTATAACTGCTTAATATTATTTAGAGCCAGAGAAGTAAAAGGTACATTATTTTGTAAACTAACTATATGAGATTGAAGTTGAATGATGCAATTATGAAAAGGATGAAAAGAAAAGTGATTCTAATATTTTAGTGAAAAAGCACAACCATTTTGTTTAGATAGAAAATAATGTAAAGGATTAGTATTTGAAATATTATTATTATTATTATTCCAAGTATCTTGTATAAGATTATAAAAAAAAGAAGGCTAAGTGAGCCAGTGATTTTTTAGAAAAAATGTTTTTTTACAAGACCACCTATTTACAATAGAGTCATAAGATAATACTAACTTAAGAGCATGGTGATCTGAACCATAAAATCCTACATGTAACAGAGAAGCAAGATGATAAAGATCTTGCCAATGATTATTTACAATGCGCCAGTTTAAGCATTCAATAGTCGTATTGTTGGACGAGTATATTTAGGGCCAAAAAAAGGCATAGGAAACATAGAAAACTTACGAATCATTCATAGTTTGTTGAGATGGCCTAATATTGCTAAGTTTATCACTAGAATAAATATATTAAAATCACTAATAATTATCCATGGTAAGAGAGGACCAACATCACATAATGTAGATAATAAAGACTAAGAGAACGATTATTAAGAGAAGGAAAATAGTAGAAACTGGAAAAGTGCCATGTTATATTATCAAAAAATGTTACAATACAGTCAATATGGTTAAGGAAGTAAGATAAAATGTTGATATTTACATCATTTACCCATAACCAAATTAACCCTCCTCCTAAATTTCTCGTAGGAACTTCAAAGTCATTGTCAAAATGCAGGATATACTTAAGCCTATTTACAAAACCATAAGCAAGCCTAGTTTCTAATATAAACAAAATAGATGGTTTATGCAGTCTAACAAGAAGGGAAAGTTGTCTAAATTCTTGAGGACTCCCTATTCCTCGAGCATTCCAAATTATAACAATAATTTTTCTAGGTAGATGTGCTCAGAAACACCTGCCTGTTCGGCATCAGAAGAGAAGAGCCAACAATATCATCACGACCTCTAGCCCTAGCACGCTTGAACATCGATTTAGTAGAACAACCAAGCATCACAATATGCTTTGTAAGCAAATGCCTCTTCACACCTTGTGCAGAAGCAAGACATTTACCAGCAACATCAACTGAATCATTAACATTTCTCAAAATTCATTGAGTGGTTTGAGGATTAGGATTATTAAAGCTCAAGATGACTGCTTCAATAGGATGATGTTGGTAACAGGTTTACTATGTGCAATGGAAAGCACGGGGTGGTGGGCCTAGAGATTTCAAAAAAATATTTATTTAAACAATCTTTAAATAACGAATCAATTAATATGCAAAACCTTAATCACAGAGAAAGAAAAAGATGAGGATTTACTAGTTGTAGAACAATCAAGAATCCACGCTATCCGTTAGTACCTCCAACGAACATCCAATCCAAAGCAGCCTCTTGAATACTCAGACCAAGATCTTCTAATATGTTTCTCTACACCTTAAGACGTGTGTGGGCACGTAGAGTAATAGTGAGAAAATTTCTGATTCACAAGATGTACTCAACTCATGAGATCTTGGAATATTAGGTCAGAGACAATTTTCAGGGATAGAGAAAAATAATACGATATCTTTATCTCTCTGTGTGAAAGACTTAGAATTTTTTAGAATCTTAAGCATCTAATGAAACTATTTCCATCTGGTAGATTTATAAAAGAATTAATTAAATTCAAAATTTCAAAATTCAAATTATAAACAAATTATTAAATAAATAATTAAATAGATAAAAGAAATATACAAGACCCATTTTTGGACCTTGTTACACGCCAACTACAGTGCATGCACTGCAGTTGGCGTGTAACACATTCCTGATCTCATGGATGTATTCCAACTACTTTATTTTAATAATTATTTATTCAAAAGTATCTAAACCTGATAACTTATCTTATTATATTAATTAAAGAATAAATATCATTTCAAATTCAAATCCAATTTGAATTATCAGAAATATATTTTCACATTATTTAAATAAATAAAGATAATTAATTCAAAATTAATTATCTTAATTGTTTAAATGCTCTTTTCGAAAATACCAAAATAATTTTCAAAAAATATAATTATATAATTTATTTTTTCAAAAAATCATTTACTAATTAATTAATCTGTCTCAATCACATATTTGACCCTAAAGAACAAATTTCTTTCAAATCTGTGATTTTCCTGATTTTTCTCAATCTCAACTCTTACCTTGAATAATGTTGAAAGAGTCATCTTGGGGACATATGGACCTATAATTTCAAGCTCCAATAAATTTATATTATTAATTAAAACTCTTTAATATAATTACCTTAATTTATTAATCTGAATATTATTACATTAAAAATATGAGGCTGCACTCTTGTAATTATAAACATATTTTTTACTGATTACTTTTAGGTATAAAAAGTTTCCATAGATTTACTCACTACATACAATTTAATACTCTATTAATGGTTCATAATTAAAGTTAGAATTAATTATTATTTATCTTCTTTAATTATATATTGTTTCCTTAAGTGCCATTAACTTTACTAGTAAAGGTTAATTCATAAACTGATTTATAAATTTGAACTCAATAACCTTTTAGTTCCAAAAGCCAACCCTTAAGAGAACCATTATTCAATTCCTCTCGGAAATGTATAAATTCCATATCTGTATATTATGTCCTCGTCCATTTACATCAATGAGTTCCCAAAACAGAAGCTTTTAGCCTGATCATTTTGACAAACCACAACGAGTGAATCAAAGAACTCACTGTAATGATCCAACTATTTCTAAGACTTAGATCATTAAACCTACTAGACATAAATATTACTTTGAAGAGAACATACATGAGAAAAATTTAGAACTTTATTGAAAAATTTAAAATAATATTTGTAATACATAAATGAGCTCATTGTTTTTAAAATAAAACATAACTTTAAATGAAATTGTCTACAAAGCTAAATGCGGAAAATACATAAAAATGTAATTTAAAGAGACTAAAGAAAATAACGTCGTCCTCGAATCGATACGCAGCCCATCCACTCCATTCGCCTCAACACACACACCAAGCTTCCAAGAATCCTTCTGCCTTTGTATCTATTTTCCTGCATCACACTAAAAGTAAAGGAGTGAGCCTAATGCCCAGCAAGGAAAAACTACTAACAACATAAACATCTACATAAAATTATATCATAAACATATGGCATAAAATACTACAATGGCCATTATACTACTTGGGCTTGTTAACTAAGCAAGTCATGTGCCCAATAGATTTGTGGGGCATTCTAGCCAAGCAAGTCATATGCCCATAAGTTATTGGGGCTTGCTAGCTAGACAAGTCATATGCCCATAAGTTATTGGGGCTTGCTAGCTAGACAAGTCATATGCCCAAGGTCTATAAATATACTATACATAATGTAACATAAGATAACATAAGATAGCATAACATATCATATAAACATATAAAATTCTATCATATTTTCCTTCTCCTAAAACCAACAATAAGAATGGTTAGTATTCCTAAAGAGTGAAGAATAAAAGTGGAAACTAAACCTTCAAAAGAAACTTAACGAGAAAGATCTTTAAGTTTCAAAAACCTAGTCAAAGCCAATATCAAAAGTTAGGATCTGAATAAAAATGAACTAAAACAAACTAAAAAGTTTTAAAGAACTGGACTTAAAGAATATGAATACCTTAGTTGACCTTATGGATTGGTCTAACTCTAATACCGAAATACACTAATCCTCACTTCCCAAGTATTTTATAAAGCCTAAGAATGGCAAAGCTTTTTCCCAACCCAAGAGTTTATCACTCTTATGATCTCACTAGCACCTTGGAGGCTCTGATCAGTGCTTGAAGAATGAGTGAAATGGCTTGGTGCTAGGTCCTATTTATAGAGGTAAGGAGTGAAACTAACCCCATTTTGATTTGAATAAAAATAATGAATATAAGTGAAAATATTTGAATATTCGTTAGTCAAATGCTTAAGACTCGGTCAAAAACATTCAAAGGTAGGTCTAAGTAGTCAAGGCTTGATTTTAAAACTAGAAAAAAAAATCTACTAAGGGCGATATATTGCCCCTATGTGGCAATATATCGGCTCTACCCTAATCCCGAGCCTCCGTTCGTATGTTCGTGCAACGTCAACGCGTTTTCTGTATCCTTCGGTAGGCGATATATCGGCCCCTAGCTGCGATATATCGGCTTATGTGAATATTTTAAACACATAATTACACTTTTTCAGCATAATTAAGGTTGGATAACTGCTTTGACTAAGTCTAAATACGACCCTAACAGTTTCTGGTAGGTGCTAAGGCTGCTATTTCTTTATTTAATCATTATAATACTTAATTCCTTAATAATCATGCTTATGACAAGTGTCATATTTCTATTGGCTCTATCTAAACCTTAAGTTATAATAAATAATATATCTAGGATCAGCAATATTAATAAAACCTTATGTTATAATTTATATTCTTAAACTATAGGTTAAACTTATAAAATCCATAATTGTTGCTAGGAGTTTCCAACTAAGTCCTGGTTTGAACCAAAATCCACAAAATCTAAATTACTACAACTACTACTAACTAGCTAATTAAGTAAACATTTTGGGAATCTACAATTCTCCCCTACTACAAAGAATTTCATCCCCGAAATTTACTTACCAAACAATTCCGGATACCGAGCTTGCATGTCCTCCTCCAACTTCCATGTTGCTTCTCGTTCAGAACTATTTCTCCATAGGCCTTTGACTATCAGAATACTCTTAGACCGTAATTCCTTCATCCTTTTATCTAGGATGCTAACCGGCTATTCCTCGTAACTCAAGTCTTTCAAGAGTGCTATCGTATCATACTTGAGGACGTGAGATGGGTCTGACACATATCTATGCAACATCGAGATGTGGAACACATTGTGGCTATCTGCTAGTGCTGGCGATAGGGCAAATCTATATGCAACTGCTCCCACTTTGTCCAATATCTCAAAAGGACCTATAAACCTGGGACTAAGCTTGCCTTTCTTCCCGAATCGCTTCACACCTTTCATTGGAGATATATTTAGGAAGAACTGATGTCCAACTTTGAATTCCACATCGCACCACTTGGCATCCGCATAACTTTTCTGAGGACTCTGAGCAACGAGCATACGCTTTCTAATCAGCGTTACTGCTTCCTGAGCTTCTCTAACAGCTTCGGGTCCAAGTAGTTGCCTTTCTTCTACCTCGTCCCAATGTAACGGCGATCGACACTTCCTTCCATATAGTATCTTGTAAGGTGCCATCTCGATCGTTGATGCGCAACATATCTTCTAAAATCTTTATGGTACGCTCAGATTGGCCGTCTGTCTGAGGATAAAATGTTGTACTGTGACTTAACTTGGTACCCATGGATTGCTGTAGACTTCCCCAAAATCTCGATGTAAGCACCGATCCTCTATCAGATACAATTGTTTTAAGGATTCCATGAAGTCGTACTATTTCATGGACATAAATGTCTTTGTTGACCCTTGATTTGGCCAACAACACGGAGTCAAGAATACAACTTGCGAAATGAGTTGATAAACAAGAGTTTAATCTAATGGTAAAGAATAAACATAGACGATTTATAGTGGTTCGGCCCCAATGAATGGTAATGACCTACGTCCACTTAGTGCTATTATTAATATTGAATTCCAATGCTGTGATCAAAGAACTAGGGTTCTTGAGTTTCACAAACCTTGGGAGAATTACAACAAGACGATGGATAATCGTACTATATGCTCTCTCTCTCAATATCCAAGAAAAAGATTTTAAGGTCAAAAGTCCCCTCCTTGAGCTATTTCATGCATATTTATAGGCTCAAGGGGGGTTACATGGGCCAATGGGCCTTAACTATCCTTAATATCCGTGTATCAAGGCAATAAAGTGGAAATAATCAACGTAGTTATTACAAGATTACAATATTTTAAGGAAATAAACCGAATCATACGACCAGCCTGATCGTATCTAATAGTCAAGCTTGACGAAGCAATGTGTAGCTGGTCGAAAATTGAACAGCACCGCCTTATTTCGACTCTGCCACGTGTCAACCACGTGTGAGAAATCCTTGCCATTTCATCAGCAGCCGTTTTTGGGTAAACATTTTCCCCCCAAGTTTACTTTACTACGAACAGCATAAATTAAACTTAGGAAACTGACCCTTCGCTTACCCCACCAAATCTGTCAGAGCCGCCCATGCCTTCTCGAAAAAAGTAACCAATCAAGTCTTTTCGGTTTCCCAAAATCTTGTCTGACAGCTATTACACTTCCCCATACTTGGAAAAAAGTAATTTCATGATTACCTCTTTTATGGTGTCCCAATCACTATAAATAGTACCCCAAAATCACATTTTCACTTTTTACTTTTCACTCGCCTTCTCTTCTTCAAGAACTCTGAAGAACTTCGACCATTAGAGGCAAGAAAATCCCAGAAGCTCCCGTTGCTGATCTAAGGAACCTTTGCTTAGACACTCAAAATGGTCGTGTTCATACTCCACCTTTCATCCAAGTAAGCTTTCCGAACCTTTTAGTCGTTTGAGTTGCCATGCAAAATCGTTTTTTATTTGTTTCGTATCTGAGTTCTTGGCTGTTCTTGATCGAAACCGTCTTGGGGTAAATAGGCATATTGATTGATGTTTGATAGGGTAGTGAAATAACGTTTCATAGGAGTTAGGAGTCAGTGTGGTAGTCAAGATTGTAGATTTACGGCGTAAAATCAAAGTAAAAATTCGATTTTTAAGCTAGTTGAAAAACTGGGTTTTTCCCACCCTCTCGGAGTCGAAAAAGTTTTCTCTGAAATTTTTTTTACTTTCGCTTTTTAATCCGTTTCTCAAACTACTTGTATGAAACTTAGTGTTTTTTCCAGAATGCTGCTGGCCGTATAAAAGCTTAACTTCTATATGCGAGCAACGTTATTCCGACTTTCAACACAAGTTTTCGGCTCCAAGTTCTCATCTCCCCTTTTCTATTCGCAGATTTTCATGCAAGATCCATGGGGAGGTGAAAGACCAATTGACGACTACCTACTCGTTCAATTGCTCGTGGACGAAGAACAACTGTCATTACTTATTCCGGACATCCCTTTTCTCGAATTCCACCTAACAGACCTCACTCAAACCCTTCAGCCATGGGTAGAGTAAAATCCACTGCCCAGAAAAAGAAACCATAAAAACCTTCTAAAAACCAGCCTGCCCCTCATGCGGAAATTCCCTCCACCAACGGTAGAGCTGAGAGTACTCCCGAGCCTGGAATCCAAGCTCAAGCCTAGCTCAGAAACGTCATTTGACTAGATGTCGAATGGTACGTCGCCCCTCCTAGTCGAGTAACGATTAGGATGATTGCCAATTATATCAAGAAGTACGGGCTTCCTGGGTTGACCCTAGTCCAACCCACCAGAGACCAACGGGTGAATCTGCCTGGAGGCGCGTATAGCGCCTGGTCGAGGTATCACATCGAGGCAGGAGCGATCCTGCCTCTCCATCCTTTCTTCCAAGGAGTGGCCAATTATTTTGGGGTCTCTCCTTTCCAAATAACCCCAAATTCGTATAGAATGCTCTCTACACTCTATATCCTTTATAGTCATAAGAAGTGGTCATTCCCCACGCCACATGAGGTCAACTACTTGTTCGACCTAAAATCCAACCCCAACCAAGAAAGCACGGGGTTCTTCCATTTCTGCCACCAGGAAACGACCTACACTTTCCTGAGTGATACTACTTTCATATCCAACGTGGGGAAGTACCATCTGGAGTACTTTCTAACTACCAACATGGTCGCCAACAACCTGGCCTTCACATAAGGAGGTAATATCTTTGCACCCCTGGTCATTTATTATCTGCATTTCCCTTAGAAATTTAGTGCATTTCAGGCCCATGGCTGCGACCAGCTCCTACTCCAGACATGGAAGTTCGATCAGCCCTCTTGGCCAGCATGACCAACATAGAGAAAATTGTCAAACAGCTGGCCACAGAGGCCAATCTGAGGCTGGTCGGCCTTCTGGCGCTCACCAAGATGTGAGGGAATCTACGGCGGGGAGTCCCACCGGCACTGAAGTCCACGAGCAACAACAAGACGTGTCACAACCTCCACCGAGGAGGGCAACCGGGGTGACCATCAACGAACCAACCGGTGCCCCGCGACCTGCTGCTGCACCGACCCCTCCAGGGAAAGGCAAGAAGAAGGCCTCAGAGCCTATTCTTGAATCGTCAGACGAGAACGGTACTGATTTTTCGCTTTTAGATAGTCTGCCTATTCCCTGTCACCTTTTCGACGGGGATGGCAACTTTAAATACCCACCGGCTTTAAATTCAGACTTCTTCTAGCCAGAGAGTGAGTGTAGCACTAGTAAAGTAAATAGCGTAGCGACCAGTAATTATAGCTCGGGTATTATACTTATAATTTCTCCGCCTTTGTTTCCTAAACTTAGCAAGTTCCTTTTATTATATATCATGACTGTTCACTTGTTTCTTCTTTGCAGACATGCCTGCCGAACGTGCTTTTGACTTATACGACAAATCAGTGAGCAAGAAAATGTCCCACAAGCGCCAGTGTGGGGAGGGCTGCAGCAATCCTCCCGCGAAGAAATCTCGAACAAACGACCATCCTGCGTCTACTCCCACAAAGGAGACAACTCCTCCACCAACTCCTGCCAGAGATGCAACCCCACCGCCTCCTGTAAATCTAGATCCCCCGTCTCCGGTCGGACAGACTCATCCTCCAGCTCCAGTCGACCTTACGCCTCCAACGTCCATCGTCCAGCAGTTGGCTGGTCGCCGAGAATAAGCCTTGGGAGACGACCTCACAGGCGTGGTGCTCAATTCAGCCAAAGATAGGCTGTCCATGATAACAAAGCATTGTCGCAACCGGGAGGCGATTCAGGAGACTGGCTCTATGGCGGTTGACCAAGTCTTTAACCGCGCACTGAACGAAGTGCTTGCTGTAAGTTGCTTTCTTTATTGTACTTTATAAATTATCTTGCCAATTCGCTCCTACTAACAGCTTTATCTCTTTCTGATCGCAGGGAGTTCTTATCATGACTTTTGGCTGGCGATGATCGAGGACGCTGACCGCCCAATTCGAAAAGAGACTTAGCGATCAGCTTAGTGCTGCTGAGGCTTGATATGCTAAGCAACTCAAGGCGATTGAAGCTACTCATGTCGAGTAGATAGAGGTAGTTGAGGGGAAGCATTCTGAGGCTCTTAAGGAAGCCGAGGCGAAGCACACCGAGGCCCTTAAGGAAGCTGAGGCAAAGCACCTCGAGGTGCTGCAAGTGACCGAGGCCAAACTCCCTTCTCTCGAAAAGGAGTTGAAAAAGAAGGAGGCGAGTATTGCCAAGATCACTGCATCTAAGGAGCAGTACAAGGAGACCTCGCTCATAAATTACTGGGAAGCCAACAAGCTTCAAGCTGAGCTGGAGATAAGCCGTAAAGAAGTTACTTGACTGAAGTAAGAGAATGCCCGCAATCTTGAAGACTACGAAGGGGCGGAGTTCGAGTGCTTTTACTTGTTCTGGAAAAACAATCCCAATGCTAATTTTTCCTATCTGCCAGACCATATCAGGGAGGCGGAGCAGCAGAAATTGCTATTACTTCATAATTTTATCTTTTTATTTTTGAATTACATTACCTATGGGTCATGATGTAAAAACAATTGTATGTTTTAATTTTTATTGCTACACAGGCGGCTTTTCTCTTTTTATTAAACAATTACATCTGAGCAGTCACTGCTATGTAAAAGAATTCATTTTGATATTATAATATTTGCATTTTATTATAACATCTGTTCGCATGATCAAACATAGCATAGTACTTTGGTTTGATTTAACAAAATACAAAATTTTGAAAAATACTCTAATTACCCTGGCATGCTTTCACTTATTTTGCTCATGTGTTTACATACCTTTTGATATGCTTTTCTTACTAGATGCCTTATATGCCCCCCAAGTGATTGAGGAGATTTAGGTCCTTAGTCACTTGCCTTGACCAAAACCTGTTCGAACATTACTGCTCGGAGCAAAGGAATAAAACAATAATACAGTAAAACAACACACGTAATAAACAAATACTTGTAATAAATATAATAATTGGCAAGAATGACTGGCTGCGCACAGTCCCTTATATTTCTCGTAATAAATGGACAAAACGTGTATGTACGAGTGATCAATAAGATCTTACACTTATAAGCTATTAGTGACTTAAAATGACCAACCCTTTTTCATAACTTGTAAAAAATAAAACTAATACAAGCCAATTCTTTAAGATGAATTTTTTATTGATAGTACTTGCGCAGGTGTTCTCCATTCCAATAGCGAGGAATGAGATCTCCATTGAAGCGAGCAAGTATGTAGGTGCCTGGATGGAGGACTTCTTCAATCTGGCATGGTCCTTCCCAATTAGGTCTGAGTACTCCAGCAGCCTGGTCACGGGTGCTTAAGAAAACTCTTCGCAGTACTAGAAATCTGACATTGAATTTCCTTTCACGCACTTTAGAATTGAAATACTGGGCGACTTTTAGCTGGTAGGCAGCTACTTGGAGTTGGGCTTGCACACTCTTCTCGTCAACTAAATCCAAGGATTCCATCAATAGTTGGCTATTAGAGCCTTGATCGTACGTTATTCTGCGATGCGACGACGAATCTAACTCAACAGGCAACATAGCCTCATACCCATAAGCTATGGAAAATGGAGTATGGCCTGTTGCTATTCGGTGGGAAGTTCTACACGACCAAAGGACTTCAAGCAATTGCTCCGGCCATGCCCCCTTAGCTTCTTCCAGTCTTTTCTTCAGAGTATCCTTTAGCATTTTATTGACTTCTTTGACTTGTCCATTTGCTTGGGGATGAGCAACTGAAGAAAAGCTCTTGATAATTCCATGTCGTTCGCAAAAATCCGCGAGCAGATCACTATCAAACTACGTGCCGTTATCTGAGACGATTTTCCTCGGCAATCCATAGCGACATATGATGTTTTAGATAAAAAATCCAGCACTTTCTTGGTCGTTATGGTTGCGAGTTGCTCGGCTTCGGCCCACTTAGTGAAGTAATTGATAGCAACCACAACAAACTTGGCACTACCCTTTCCTGTGGGTAGGAATCCAATCAAGTCTATACCCTAGCCTGCGAATGGCCACAGACTTTGCATCTGTTTAAGCTCATTAGGGGCTGCTCTTGGGATTTTGGAGAACCTCTGGAACTTGTTGCACCTCCACATAAATTCCATCAAGTATCCATTCATTGTTGGCCAGAAGTACCCTTGCCTCATGATCTTTTCTGATAAGCTTTGCCCCCTAGCGTGGTTCCCACAAAAGCTTTCGTGTACCTCTTTCATAAATTCTTTGTCCTTTTCTTTTGAAATACATCTAAGGAGTGGCATCGAGTATCCCCTGCAGTACAAGATTCCATCGACCAGGATATACCTAGAGGCCTGCCGCTAAAGGGTCCTGGCTTTGTTTTTATCCGTCAGCAACATGCCTTGCGTCAGGTAGTCTATGTATGGTGCCATCCATGTATCCGCCATCTGGATCACCAAAGTAGTCTCCTCTGCTTGGATGCTTGGCACAGACAGTCATTCAACTGGCACTATGTTCAGAGTATCAGCATCCTTCACACTTGCTAACTTGGCCAAAGCATCAACATTTGAATTGTGGTCGCGAGGCACTTGCTGAAGGGTGTACTTGTCAAACTGCGCTAATAGATCTTTTGTTTTGTTTAAGTAAGCAACCACCTTTAAACCTCAGGCCTGGTATTCTCCCATGACTTGATTTACCACCAGCTGAGAGTCACTGTGGATGTCAAGCGCCTTTATGTTTATGTCTCTAGCCAATCATAACCCAGCGAGCAATGCTTCATATTCAGCTTCGTTGTTAGAAGCAGTAAAGTCAAACTTGATCGCGCAGTGAAATAGATGCCCTTCAGGCGTTATCAAAATAACTCCTGCTCCTGCATGGCAGTCGTTAGAAGAACCATTTGTAAATAAATTCCACGAGGGAGCTTGGTTTTGAGGCTTAGGCTCTTCAGGTTCTTCAGGTGTTTCTGACTGCTCGTTATCTGGGAGCCCAGTGAACTTCGCGATGAAGTCAGCTAGGGGTTGCCTTTTTATTGCTGCTCGTGGCAAGTAAGAGATATCGAACTGCCCAAGTTTGACCACCTATTTCAAAAATCTTCCTGCGGCTTCTGGCTTTTGAAGAACTTGCCGTAGATGCTGATCGATCATAACCCTGATTAGGTAAGCTTGAGAGTAAGGTCGCAGCTTTTTGGAAGCTAAAATTAAGCAATAGGCTAACTTTTCAATAGGTGGATATGACAGCTCTGCTCCAATTACCCTTTTGCTTACATAGTAAACAGCCTTCTGCACGCCTTCTTCTTCTCTTACTAAGACAGCACTAGTAGCGTATTCTGTGATCGCCAAGTAGACAAACAAAGTTTCCTTATCGACCGCCTTCGACAGATGGGCGGTTGCGCCATGTGAGTCTTCAATGCTTGAAAAGCCTGCTCGCACTCCTCCGTCCATTCGAATTTCTGGCTGCCTCTAAGTAGATTAAAAAATGGGACGCATTTGTCCGTCGATTTGGAAATAAATCTACTCAGAGCAGCAATTCTTCCGGTCAAACTTTGAACATCCTTGATCTTTGCTGGCAATTTCATATCGATCAGGGCTTTGATCTTCTTGGGATTGGCCTCAATTCCTCTTAAGTTTACGATAAATCCCAAGAACTTCCCTGATCCCACCCCGAAGGAGCACTTGAGGGGATTCAGCTTCATCTGATATTTTTTCAAGACGTTGAAGTACTCTTGCAAATCCTCTATATGCCCTTTTGCCTTCTTTGACTTAACCAGCATGTCATTGACATAGACCTCCATGTTTGTGCCGATCAGTTCCCTAAACATGTGGTTCACCAGTCGCTGGTAAGTTGCACCAGCATTTTTCAAACCGAAGGGCATTACTTTGTAATAGTAAAGCCCTGAGTCAATCTGAAATCTAGTGTGATCCTCATCAGGAGGATGCATACTAATCTGATTATACCCAGAGTATGCATCCATGAAAGAGAGAATCTCGTGCCCTGCAGTGGCATCGACCAGTTGGTAGATCCTATGGAGTGGGAAATAATCCTTAGGGCAGGCTTTATTGAGGTCTGTGAAATCCACGCTTGTTCGCCATTTTCCATTTCGCTTGGGAACTAGCACGGGATTAGAGACCCACGATGGATAAAACGCTACCCTGTTGAATCCATTCTCCTTAAGCTTCTCGACTTCGTTTTTCAAGGCCCTTGATCTATCTTTGTGGAGCAGCCTTCTTTTTTGTTGTACCGGTGGAAAACTTTTGTCTATATTAAGGACATGGCTAATGACTGCAGGGTCTATTCCAGCCATGTCTTTATGCGACCAGGCAAAGACCTCCTGGTTTTCCTTCAAAAATTCCCCAGTGCTTGTTTTGTTGTTGTATCTAAGTTTTTACCGACTTTCACAACCTTGGTCGGATTTTCTTCATCGAGTTGGACCTCTTCAAGGTCCTCGATGGGTCCTATCTCTTCCTAAAAATCCCCAAAGCGAGGACCTAAGTCTTTATCCTCACTTTGGGCAACGCCCTATTTGGTGACATTATCACTAGATTGGGTTTGTACATCAACTGCCATTTGCAACTCTTTTCTGGGAGCCTCCTTCAATACACCTTTTTTCGCCTTAGTTATCGAGGCATTGTATCACTCCCTTGCTTCCCGCTGATTTCCCAACACACATCCTACCCCTGCGTCTGTTGGGAATTTCATGGCAAGGTGCCATATTGAAGTGAGGGCTCGCAGATCAACCAGAATTGGTCTCCCAATTACAACATTATATGCCGAAGGACAATCAACTACTATGAAAGTAGTGAGTAATGTCCTGTTAGCAGGTAGAAGCCTAATCGACCCAGTTGGGGCGAGCCCTTCGCCGGAAAGACCATAGATGGTTTGGTGGCATGGCTCCAGGTCCTTGATGTCCAACTTCATTCTCTCCAGTGAAGACTTGTATAGGATGTTGACCGAGCTACATATGTCAACCAACACCCTCTTCACCATCATGTTGGAAATTTGCACGTCCACGACCAGTGAATCAGAGTGAGGGAATCGTACGTGCTGGGCATAATCTTCAGAGAAGGTTATTAGTTCCTCCTCTATTCGAGCCTTCTTTGGTGCTCGATCCTCCAAACTCATCATCTCGATGTCCTAGTCGTGGCATAGGGTTCGAGCGTATCGTTCCCTTGCCTTCCCACTGTTCCCTGCAAGGTGTGGGCCGCCGCAGATGGTCAGTAAAGTGCCTGCCACATGAGCTGCCTATAAAGGTGGTGAGCGCTGGCGTGCAGGCGCCTGCTCGTTGCCACCTTGAGCCTCTCGCTGAGACCCTCCTGTGGCTCGCACATATCTCCTTAGATGTCCCTGCCTAATCAGGAACTCAATTTCGTCTTTCAACTGGTTTCATTCATTAGTGTCGTGCACTTAGTCGTTGTGAAAATGACAGAATTTCATCGTATCTCTCTTAGTGATATCCTTCCTTATAGGTGCGGGTCCTTTATAAGGCACGTTAGAGCTGGTCTCCTGGTAGACTTCCACTCGACTTTCGACAAGGGCCGTGTAGTTGGTGAATCTTGGCTCGTATCGATTGCCTTTGGGGTGTTTATTCTCAGAAGCTGAGGGTTCATTGCTTGCCTATTTTCCACCATTCCTACCATTGCCATTCCCGTTGTCGTTTCCATTGGGTTTCTCCAACCCCTTGGCGGCCTTGGCAGGTTCTTCCTTTGGCCCCTTGTCCTTCGTTGGCGATTTCCACTCATTAGAAATCGCGTCCTCAAGCTTGATATATCGATCAACTCGATCCAAAAACTCCTGGGTACTTCTTACCCCATTCTTTCTTAGGCTACTCCAGAGGGGGGAGTGGCACCTAACCCCAGCAGTTAGGGCCATCATCTTGCCTTCGTCACCTGCTGTCTTGGCTCCAGCTGCTGCTCGTATAAAGTGCAAGACATACTCCTTCAAGGGCTCTCCCTCCTTCTGGCGTATCTTGACCAGCTGGTTGGCCTCTGTGGGGTGTACGCGACCCGCATAGAATTGTCCATAAAATTCCTTCATGAACATCTCCCAGGATACTATACTAGCAGGAGGGAACTTAAAGAACCACTCCTGGACAGTGTCAGATAGTGTCGCGGGGAAGATCCTGCAGCGGGCATCTTCTGACACTTTCTGTATATCCATTTGTATCTCAAATTTGTTAACGTGAGACACTGGGTCTTCGTACCAATCAAAGTTTGGTAGTGTCAGCATTTTGAATTTACTGGGGGTTTCAGCCACATCAATCCTTTGTACAAATGGAGTGCCCCTCCTCTGATCATACTCTATGTGGGACGTTCGTCCCCCGACCAGCTATTGTACTGCTTGGTTCAAAGCATCAATCTGAGCCTGAACCGCTTCTGGGACTGCTGGGGTGACCGGTGCCGGGGGAGCGTACTCATCGTGCCTCTCACGATGGTCGTTGAGTATGTCCCTTAAATCATCATCCATGCATCTCTGCTCGCTAACCCCTAGCCAATCAAAGATGTTATGCTACCTGGGTTACCCCCCAGCGTTATGGCTAGCTGGCCTATCCACTATAGGTGGGGGGCTTCTGCCTCCACCTCTTTCCTCATTCCTCCAACCAGCATTACCTCTGCCAGAATCGGCTTCAATATAGTCGTAACCATATTAAAACTGGGGCCGACTACGGCGTGACCGGCTGTTCACGCAATTTCCTCCTCGGGCTGGAATTTCCCGAGCGTCAGGAGGAGGCCTACACTGGTCGTTGGGTCCCCGTGTATTATTATGCCGTGGGGGGCCCCTGACCGCAGAGCATGAGTTGTTGTTCCTTCTCTTGGTAGAAGGACGCTGTTCCCTGCTCGGTGGATTTGGCTCTTTGTCCCCTGGGCGTCTAGGGCTGCGGGGCAATTTCCCGGCCCTATTCTACCTCTGGAGGCTGCTGCTCAGGATCCCGAATTGGGACATCATCCTGAGCCATAGGTGGCTGTTCTGGCCTTTGGGAGCTTACTGGCTTGAGCGGAGGACTTGGATTGGGAGCCCGCTGAGGTGGCGCACTCGGTGGCTGATCCGACTGAGAGGTCGACATAGCCTGTCCTCGAGCCAATTGAATGGCTACTTCGAGAGCGGTCATGGCATCCATCTACCGACGATCCATGTCTGCCTACCGCTCACTTAGCTCCTAGTGCTAACGTTCAATTTCTCTCTGCTGCAGCGCCATTGTCTCCGCCGCGTTCTCTTGATTGACTCTTAGATTAGCCAACTCATCCTGCAACACCCCTAGTGTTTCCCTCAGTGTTTCCGTATCCAACTCCTCCTCTTCAAACTCTAAATGTGGTTCATTCTCCACCACATTTTGAGGAGGAGGTTGAGATGATGTAGTGCCAGCGGCTGGTCCAGCTTTCTTAGATGTCTTTGCCATTAGATCTTTTTACAGTTTCTTGAGTTCAACTCTCAATGAAAGCACCAGAATGTTGAACCTTGATTTGGCCAACGACACTGAGTCAAGAATACGACTTGGGAAATGAGATGATAAACAAGAGTTTAATCTAATGGTAAAGAATAAACACAGACAATTTATAGTGGTTCGACCCCAATGAATGGTAATGACCCACGTCCATTTAGTGCTATTATTAATATTGAATTCCAATGCCATGATCAAAGAACTAGGGTTCTTGAGTTTCACAAACCTTGGGAGAATTACAACAAGACGATGGATAATCATACTATATGCTCTCTCTCTCAATATTTAGGAAAAAGATTTCAAGGTCAAAAGTCCCTTCCTTGAGCTATTTCATGCATATTTATAGGCTCAAGGGGGGTTACATGGGCCAATGGGCCTTAACTATCCTTAATACCCGTGTATCAAGGCAATAAAGTGGAAATAATCAACATAGTTATTACAAGATTACAATATTTTAAGGAAATAAAATGAATCATACGACCAACCTGGTTGTATCTAATAGTCAGGCTTGACGAAGCAATGTGTAGTTGGTCGAAAATCGAACAGCACCGCCTTATTTCGACTATGCCACGTGTCAACCATGTGTGAGAAATCCTTGCCACTTCATCAGCAGCCGTTTTTGGGTAAACAGTCAGCTGTGAACGTAGTTTTGACCTGCTGTGAACGTAGTTTTGATCTGCTGTGAACGTAGTTTTGACAGGCAGGAAATGAGCTGACTTGGTTAGTCTATCTACTATTACCCAAGCCAAGTTGTGCTGCTTATTTGTTCGTGGAAGTCCTGTCACGAAATCCATATCGTCCCATTTCCATTCTGGAATGCTAAGCGGTTGTAATAAGCCTACAGGCTGCTGGTGTTATGCTTTTACTTGCTAGCATACTAAGCATTTAGACACATACTCTGCTATATCCTTCTTCATTCCTGGCCACCAATACAGTGCTTTAAGATCATGAGTCATCTTGGTCGACCCTGGGTGAACTAAGTATGGGGTATTTGTTGCTTCTTCTAAGATCTTCATCTTAATCCCTCGATCATTTGACACACATACCCGATCCTTATATCTCAATAAACCTTGACCTGATATTGAGAAATTTGTGGCCTTCCCTTCTCTAACTGCATCCATATATGCTACTAACGTGTCATCATGCCCTTGCCCAGTCCGTATTTCTTCTAACATACTTGACTGGATGGACAAGTTAGCCAGTTTACCAATAACTACATCTATTCCAGCGTTGGTCAGCTCCTGCTGTAGTGGCTTTTCTATTCCAGATAACACTGCTAGACTTCCATAATTCTTCCTACTTAGTGCATCAGCAACTTCGTTTGTTCCTAGGTGGTATAAGATTTCATAGTCATAATCCTTCACTAGCTCTAACCACCTGTGCTACCTCATATTGAGCTCCTTCTGAGTGAAGAAATACTTTAAGCTTTCGTGGTCCGTATAAATCTCACACCGTTCTCCATAAAGATAGTGGCGCCAGGTTTTCAATGCAAAGACCACTACTGCCAACTCCATATCGTGTGTTGGATGACGTTGCTTGTATTCCTTTAGTTTCCTTGAGGCGTAGGCTATCACTTTATCATTCTGCATCAGCACACAACCCAACCATTGCTTTGACGCATCACAGTAGACTACAAACTTATCATTGGGTGTTGGTACACAAAGTACTAGTTCTGAGCATAGCTTATCCTTTAGGAACTGGAAACTCTCTTCACACTTATCATTCCAATTGAACCTCTATTGCTTCCGAGTCAGGTTGGTGAGCAGAGTGGCTATCTTAGAAAAGCATTCTACGAACCTCTGATAATAGCCTGCTAGTCCTAGAAAACTTCTTACTTCTGATGCATTCTTTGGTCTTGGCCAATCCATCACAACCTCTACTTTAGATGGGTCTACTGCAACTCCATCCTTGGATACAATATGGCCGAGGAATGCTACTTGTGAAAGCCAAAATTCGCACTTCTTGAACTTGGCGTAAAGCTGATGCTCCTTTAGTCGTAACAAGATCAACCTTAAATGTTTCTCGTGCCCGTCTTCGTCCTTCGAGTACACCAAGATATCTTCAATGAACCCTACAACAAATTTATCCAAGTAGTCCTTAAAGACCCTATTCATTAAATCCATAAACGCGGCTGGAGCGTTGGTAAGACCGAAAGACATAACTAAAAACTCGTAATGCCCATAACAAGTTCTAAAAGATGTCTTGGGAACATCCTCTTCCCGTACCTTGAGTTGATGATACTCAGACCGTAAATAAATCTTTGAGAACACGGTCGCTCGTCGGATTTGATCAAATAAGTCGTCAATCCGGGGTAGCGAGTACTTATTCTTAATAGTCACCTTATTCAACTCGCAGTAATCTATGCACATCCGCATAATCCCGTCCTACTTCTTAAGAAATAGAACTGGTGCTCCCCAAGGTGAATGGCTCGGTCTAATGAAACCCAAGTCTAGAGGTTCTTGGAGCTGCGTCTTTAACTCCTTGAGTTCGGTAGGTGCCATCCGGTATGGTGCCTTGGAGAAAGGCTCGGTGCCCAGTACTAGCTCGATTATGAAGTTAATTTCCCGAGTCGGCGGTAGCCCTGGTAAGTCATCAGGAAATACTTCTAGAAATTCCTTTACAATATGAACATCTCCAACCTTTAGTGGTGTCTCCTTTACCACATCCGTGATGCTGGATAGAAATGTGTGACATCCTTTTTCTATCATCCTATGAGCTTTGAGAGATGAAATAAGCGGTGTGCGTAATCGTGAAACTTGTCCAATAAAGCATAGTTTCTCACCGTCAGGAGTCTCGAACATCACTTACTTACATTTGCAGTCGATGGTTGCACCATGTCTTGCTAGCCAATCCATTCTAAGTATCACGTCAAAGTCTTTAATCTCTACTTCTATCAGGTCTCCTTCTAGTTCTACCTCCTCTATCTTGATTGGTACGCCTTGTACTATCCGTGATGATAGGACTACTTCGCCCGAAGACAACTCGATTACAAACCTAGTTCTAAACTTTTCACAAGGTTTGTCTAATTTCTCTATCATTCCTAACAAGATATATGAATGAGTGGCTCCTGAATCAAATAATACAAAACATATATTATGGAGGATAGAAACTTGACCTGTAACTACTTTATTGCTAGCGTCAGCTTCTCCTTGGGTTAAGGCAAATACCCTGGTAGGAACCATCTTGTCATCCCTTTTTCCCTCTGGCTTGAGCTGGGGACATTTTCTCTTCTGGTGTCCTTCCTGACCATAGTTGTAGCATCCCTTGGTGTTTGCACGACATTCACCAGGATGTTTCTTTTGGCACTTAGCACATTGCGGGTATTCAACATAACCCGGCCTATTACTTCCATTGTTCGTCTGTGCCCTTTTATCGTTATCGGACTGCTTGTTGTCAGGATGTCGTCTCTTCTGACCATTACTATTGTTACTGGACTGATTGTTGTTGTTGTTGCTGTTCCGACCATTCTGAAGCTGATTCTGATGTTTAGGCTCAGGCTTACTGGCCTCTTCTTTACTAACGTTCACCTGAAGCCTTTCTACTTCTATTGCCGTTTCGAAGTCATCGGCATAGGTAGTATTTCCTGGGTTTGCGAGCTTAACCCCTAGCTCAATCTTTGGTTGAAGTCCTCTAACGAACTTGGTCACCCTCAGAAAATTAGTTGGAACCATCTCTGATTAAAACTTAGCTAATTGGTCGAACTGCCGAGCATACTCTGCTACCGTCAAGTTGCCCTGCTTTAGACTAACAAAGTCCTCGACCCTTGAAGTGATGACAGCTGTGTTGTAGTACTTTTTGTGGAATAGCTCCACAAATCTGGTCCAAGTCATGGTGGTGACATCATGAGTCTACTGAACTAAGTCCCACCATATCCTAGCATCCTTCTTGAGCAGAGACGAAACGCAGGATATTCGGTCCGCGTTGCCGAGATTCATGTGCTCTAGGACTGGCTCTACATTTTTGAGCCATTCTTCCATCTCGAAGGGGTCGGTTGTTCCTTCAAAGTTTGGAGCGTGTTTCTTACAAAACTGCTCATAGATAGGCTCCACATGTTGAGCTGGGTATGGCGTGTAGTTCGCCATTGGCCATCCCCCATAAGGACCAACTTGTTGGGGTGCTGGAGCAATTTGTTGAGGTTGTGGTTGCGGCGAAGGCGGAGGCTGAGCCTGAGCCTACTGTCGCTGTTGCTGCAATAACTCCTCAACTTGTTGTCGTTGTCTGGTAATTTCTGCAGTGTTGTCAACTAGCGGTGGTGGTGCGCCTTCATTAACAGCAGCATTGGCTGCACGCCTTCCCTTTCTTTGAACTGGAGGGGCTTCATTTGTCTCAGGAGCAACGTTGGAGACATTGACATTGTTGCAAGCAGATCTTCTGAGCGACATCTTTGGCAGAGTTTTAATAGTCGAGAAAAACATGTTAGAACTTACCTTAATAGGCTCTAAAGCAAAAACTTATTCTAAGAAAACATAACTCGGATATATTAATTATGACTTCTTATGAAAAATTATATAAGCCTTCTTTATAATTAGGGTGTGTTTCTAAACTTAGAAAAATAAGCCATCTATATTATTTTCTAAGTGTGTTTCTAATTATCCTATATGACTTAATTCTCAGGCTCGAAACTCATCGTTGTTCCAAAGTTAACCATACTGAGGGAGGGCTGGGATCAGTAAAATCGTTCCCACTACTATGACCCCCTATCTCCATATATAGAACACGGTTCATTGATTTGTATCCACCCTCACCAAACTTGGTCATTATTTATTAAATTTATTATTTATTATGATTGCAAAAGAAAATCAAACTCCTACATGTCATCAAAATAATAATGATATTAATTTAGAAAAAAGTTGTTTTCACTAAGTACAATCATAAACGCAGAAATAATAAATAAAATAAATAAAGAAACTAATCTATTATAAAAATTGGGATCTCCTTCATCTAACATGTCATCATCTATCTCTTCATAATCATCATTTTCATGAGCCTCAAAAATTCCTTGGGGAAGATTTGTAAATATTCTATTATTTTGTTCTTGTGTGAATTGGAATTCCATCTTAGAGGTAAACCTAATTATGAGAAAATAATATCTCATAGCCGGTGGTATTTCATCTTCAACATCTATTATCTCCCATATTTCTTCCAAAGGAGCAATTACAAAAGGAAAATCTTTAAAAAGCCTAACTACTAAAATATATTGCTCCGTAGCTCTCATCATTATTTGCTTAGTTGTTTGGAGATGAACTATTTGATTATGAAATAAAAGAAATCTTCGAGTGATTATTTCCAATATTCCTACTGTATTTCTTGGTTCTCTAATCCTTTTTAAGGCCTTAATGGCTCGGATATCATTATATGATAAAGCTCCATCCATTCTTAACTGAAAACACAAGACTAAAATGTTAGCTAAAACACAGAAACATAATGGCTAAAACATAAATACTTACATTGGCGGTTAGATTCGAAGCTTGAGCGTGTGTATCAAGGAGAATTTCATGTAAATGAACCATTGCTCTGATACAACCTGTAATGACCCAACTATTTCCAAGACTTAGATCATTAAAACTACTAGACATAACTATTACTTTGAAGAGAACATACATGAGAAAAATTTAGAACTTTATTGAAAACTTTAAAATAATATTTGTAATACATAAATGAGCTCATTGTTTTAAAAATAAAACATATCTTTAAATGAAATTGTCTACAAAGAAAAATGCAGAAAATACATAAAAACGTAATTTAAAGAGACTAAAGAAAATAACGTCGTCCTCGAATCGACACACAGCCCATCCACTCCATTCGCCTCAACACACACACCAAGCTTCCAAGAATCCTTCTGCCTTTGTATCTATTTTCCTGCATCACACTAAAAGTAAAGGAGTGAGCCTAATGCCCAGCAAGGAAAAACTACTAACAACATAAACATATACATAAAATTATATCATAAACATATACTATAAACACATGGTATAAAATACTACAATGGCCATTATACTACTTGGGGCTTGTTAACTAAGCAAGTCATATACCCAATAGATTTGTGGGGCTTGCTAGCCAAGCAAGTCATATGCCCATAAGTTATTGGGGCTTGCTAGTTAGACAAGTCACATGCCCAAGGTCTATAAATATACTATACATAATTTAACATATGATAGCATAACATATCATATAATCATATAAAATTCTATCCTATTTTCCTTACCAAAACCGGGATATTTGAGAACAAATGCGGGACTTACAACACTCCTAAAACCAACAATAAGAATGGTGAGTATTCCTAAAGAGTGAAGAATAAAAGTGGAAACTAAACCTTCAAAAGAAACTTACTAAGAAAGATCTTTAAGTTTCAAAAACCTAGTCAAAGCCAATATCAAAAGTTAGGATCTTAATAAAAAGGAACTAAAAAAAACTAAATAGTTTTAAAGAACTAGACTTAAAGAATAGGAATACCTTAGTTGACCTTATGGATTGGTCTAACTCCAATACCGAAACACACTAATCCTCACTTCTAAAGTATTTTATAAAGCTTAAGAATGGCAAAGCTTTTTCCCAACCCAAGTGTTTATCACTCTTATGGTCTCAATACCACCTTGGAGACTCTGATCAATGCTTGAAGAATGAGTGAAATGGCTTGGTGCTAGGTCCTATTTATAGAGGTAAGGAGTGAAACTAACCCCATTTTGATTTGAATAAAAATAATGAATATAATTGAAAATATTTGAATATTCGTCAGTCAAAGGCTTAAGACTCAGTCAAAAACATTCAGAGGTAGGTTTAAGTAGTCAAGGCTTGATTTTAAAATTAGAAAAAAATGTATCTACTAAGGGCGATATATTGCCCCTATGTGGCGATATATTGGCTCTGCCCTAATCCCAAGCCTCCGTTTGTACGTTCGTGCAACGTCAACGCATTTTTCGTATCCTTCGTCAAGAGATATATCGGCTGCTAGCTGCGATATATCGGCTTACGTGAATATTTTAAACACGTAATTGCACTTTTTCAATATAATTAAGGTTGGATAACTGCTTTGACTGAGTCAAAATACGACCCTAACAGTTTCTGGTAGGTGCTAAGGCTGATATTTCTTTATTTAATCATTAAAATACTTAATTCCTTAATAATCATGCTTATGACAAGTGTCATATTCCTATTGGCTCTACCTAAACCTTAGGTTATAATAAATAATATATCTAGGACCAGCAATATTAATAAAACCTTATATTATAATTTATATTCTTAAACTATAGGTTAAACTTATAAAATCCATAATTGTTGCTAGGAGTTTCCAACTAAGTCCTGGTTTGAACCAAAATCCACGAAATCTAAATTACTACAACTACTACTAACTAGCTAATTTAGTAAACATTTTGTAAAAGGCACTAATCTCAACAATCTCCCACTTGCAGTGCATGCAGGTAAAGCATTTATATCTTATATAAGCAGTTAAACATATAACCACGTAAATAATCACCATACCCTCAGTGGAGCTTGTCTTTAGTGACGAGTGTACATGCCTAGCTTATCTTTAGGAACCTTTAACCTTGGCACGCTCTGATACCAAGTTGCAATGCCCTACTACTCAGGGATCATTACACTATGTATTTTGAATTTTGCTAAACTCGTTAAATGAGTCATTTGGCCATAACCGTGTAACTAAACATGATTAATGGTTTAGGGTTAAAATTTTTGTTCAAAAGTACCATCATTTCATTAAAACATTTACTTCATACATGGGATCCCAAAATACATTTAAAAGGTTAACTACGATAAAAAGGTTACAACCTACTGACCTAAGGGGTAAAATAGAGTTTGACCCTAGTTCTTCTTTAAACCCTTGGTCGTGGTGGTCGAGCAGTCTCATACGTGCACATTGTTACCTAAGCTCTCCAACTCAAGGATGGTCCAGTTTCTTTTCCCTTTACCTGCACCATAAAGCACCCGTGAGCCAAGGCTCAGCAAGAAAACTCAAACATGCTCATAAGTAGTTAATAACATGCTACCAAATCATAAGAAGCATGCCTAGCAGTAATAACACTACTCATGCATGCATACCATCCATATAAACGACTACATTGTCATATGGGACCAATAGTCCTAGATAAATGATCAATCCATCATTCTAGGGCTCGTTGCCCAAAATACATGATTAAAGAATCATACTGGGGCTCATCGCCCTAGGATATGGGACTCATGAATCACCCCAGGGCCTTTTTCCCTTTCCTCTGTATAATCAGCCTTGGAGGTGGCCTAGCGTACATGGCGCTTTAGTTTTCTCTGACCAATAGGTTGGTTAAGCGTATGATGCGCTCCTGGTTAGACTAAACCATATCGACCAGCGCTCAACGTGCTATTACCGTCCTTGACTCATAAGTCAATGCTTCTCGACCAGCACTCAATGTGCTAAGGTCGTCCTTGACTAGTTAGTCAATGCTTTACGACTAGCACTCAGCGTGCTAGGGCCATCCTTGACTAATAGGTCAATGCTTTACGACCAACATTCAGCATGCTAAGGCCGCCCTTGACTAATAAGTTAATGCTGGGACCCAACCTTAGGATATAGGACTAATAAGTCACTCCAGTGCCTATTTCCCTATCGTTTGTATAACCAGCCTTGGAGTTGGCCCAGCATACCTGGCGCTGAGTTTTCCCCAACCGATAGGTCGGTCAAGCGTATGATGCACTATTGGTTAAGCATAACCATAACGACCAACGCTGAGCGCGATATTGCTACCCTTGATTGATAAGTTAATAATTTTTTACCAGTGCTCGATGCTGTTGTCATCCTTGACTAATAAATCAAGCCTTTCTCAATTAGGTAATGCGGACCAACATATATCATATATCAAATATCCAAGTACAAAGCATTCAACATGCTTAATAACCAATCATAAGCATAATCATAATCATGCAAATTATCAGGCGTTCATGCCCTATTCATATCCCTGTTCAATGATTCCAGCTAAGCCATAATCACATGTATCACATAATGGGTGTACTTTTCTTACCTTTAGTCCAAGCACATGTTACCAATGAACGAACCTCGAGCATGATCCCAGTTCCGAGCCAATCACGATAACCTAATTACAACCATAATATAGAATCCCGTCAATAACAAGTAAACATAGGCTTTCGGACTAAGTCACAGCCTCCAGTACGTAGAACACTACTAAACTGAGCAGTAGGATCGAGCCCGAGCCCTTAGGTTTGAGTTTCCGTCACTAAAAACCTATGGTGGCCAAAGCTGCCCAGGTGGGCTGCGACTTACCTCGAAGGGCCGTGGCATGCCTCCCAAATAGAAAACCCCTGTCTGAAATTCAGGACATGGGCCACGGCATGCCCATGAGGGTCGCAACATGCCTCCCAAACAAAACCACCTCTGTGCCATGGGTTCACACGGGCCGCGGTGCGACCCTGCGAACTAAGGAATCCCTATTTTTCCTCAGCCAAAACATTGAAAAAATTCATCCCAATCAATTCTCAAAACCATAATTCAAACCCCAAACATTAACAACATATTAACATCATCAAAACCCAAGTTTATCTCACTCAAAACCTCCACCAAATCACTAATCCAAGACCTTGAGCTTCAAGCTCAAGAACACCATAAAAACATGAGGAATTATAGAGGAACAAAAAGAATTTTGACCTTTAATTTATCAATCTGCAAACCCTAAGCTGCCTATGCCCAAGTTCTAGCTTTAATCCTCCATGTTTTGAGCCTTTCCTCCTGAAAATTCTTGAAATCACCAAGGGCTAAGAGAAAAATCGCATTGAGGGAGAGAAGAGGAGTTGGAGTGTTTAACTTACTCTGTTTTGAGGTTTCCTTCAACTGAAGAAACTGTTAACTTAAGTCTCTATTTTGGAATAAAATGACCTAAATTCCTCTAGGGCTAAATTCGTCTCTCACAGCCTGTCAAGGGTAAATTTTTCATTTGCCACTTATCCCATTAATCATAATTAACATCTCACAATTCCTGTTATTTCTATTATCCTCAAATAATTTCCCCATACGCGATCCCGATAATGTGCTAAATACCCAAAATACCCCTTGACTCTCACCGAGTCAAGTATTGTTCTATTGTTACTTCCCACTAGCTTGCTCCCTAGGATCGCCTCGTGCCGAGTAACCCAAATGTATTCACCTAATGATGTGGTCTCACACATAAATCACATATATGCAAAATATACATGTAAAGGGCCAAATTACGAAAATTGCCCTTTTAATAAGAAATGGGCCCATGTGCATATTTAATACACGTAAACATTCATATCAATTCATATTATAATATAACTCACATAATCATATAATGATACACATGTATATAAAAAAATCACATAAAATCCAAAATTTTCCATCCAGGCCCCCTAATCAAGGAATTGATCCTTATTAGGTCATTTGGGACGTTACACCCTACGTCCCCTAGTACCAACGACTCAAGACGGGACCAGCCTGCAGCACTTAAGCTTAAGGATCTTCTTGCTAGTGTCTAGATGCTAATGCATTTAGTGTTTCTTCTTAGGCTCATGCTTCTAAGAGTAACTTCGATGCGATGTCAAGTGAGGGCACTTGGCTATCCTACACCTACGAGTTTCAACAACTCAGGCTTTTAGGAGGTCTGTTGCACTATAGAACTTTGTGCCTTAGTGCTCAACGCTTAGGACATTTAGTGTGGCCTTCCAGACTTGATGTACTTGAATGTAACTTTAATGTCGTCCTGTGTCCTCAAGTCTTAATGACTCGAGCCCTTAAGAGGTCCATTGTAAAAATCTACCTGCCCCTTGGGTATGTGTGCACCGGTGGGTCAGCTCGGGCCTTTTGATTCCCCACCCCCCCCCCCCCCTCGAGTTCACAACTCGGGTCCTAATCATGTGCAAGTCGTGAATCATCATCCTAGGTTCAGATAACTAAGTTCCTCACCCTGAGACTAGGTTTTTCGTGATACGAGATTTTGCACTCGAGGTTTAGCTCCGAGCTCCAATGACTCGGGCTTTCATTTGCATCTCAAGATAATAGGACTAGGTCATTACTCCCTAGGCATAGTGTCCTCGGGAGGTAAACCCAGTCCGTATGCACATTACTTGGGTTGTAAGTCTTAGGCGACTTAGGCTCGTGCCCGAGTACAGACAACTCGGGCTTCCATTCACATCTCGAGGATCGGGATTTGTTATTACTCCTCGGGCACGTGCTGTCCTTGGGAGAATATGCTAAATCCAATCTTGCATTACTTGGATCTCTTTGGCACTGGGTTTTTTCCAAGCCACTCAGCAATGGGGTCTTATGAAATTAGGGAAACTACACTCGTCGACTAGCCTAGCTTCCCAGGTCATCGACTTTCCGATGTTATTTTTGCTTGCGGCTTACCAGAGACATGGTAGGTGCTTCTCGGGCCCAGGGTCCATGGGAGGTTACCCAAGTCCATGCCTCAGGGCCGAGTACAAACGACTCAGTTTTTATTCGCATATCGAGATCAAGGGTTTTGGTTAATGCTCCTTGGGCGCAATGTCCATGGGAGGTGACCTAAGTCTGTTCTTGCCCTACTAGGATTCTTAGTCTTTAGTCTCAAGATGCTAAGCCTACTACACTCTTAATAAGCTTGGTTTATTAGGTTGTGGACTCAAGACTTCTTAGTTTCCTAGGTTTTTCTACTCTCGGGGTATTGACACTAGGCTTACTCCACTCTTGACAAGCTTAGTTTCCTAGGTCATCCTCTGCGAGGCGTGGTACTTTGCGAGGTTACCCGAACTCCATGCCCCCAAGTGATCGGAGACTAGTTTGTGTTCACTTATTCCGGCCAGCGAGCAGGTGCTCTACGAATAGTAGATAAAGAATAAAGGAAACTAGCAAATATAAAGAGAATCTAAAAAAAATTAATGTGTTTTGTCTACACAGATTCCATTAACTATGCCCAGAGGCTACAATGAGATATTACCACTTATACTTGTAACAAATATATTAGGTCCCCAGACATACAACTCTCTCAACTTGGTATGGGACCTCCCAATTAGGTCCCACCACTCCCGCACCGGGGTCTCGGGTGGCTAAGAAGACTCTTCCCAACACCAGATCTTCAACCCTAACTTTCTATCCTTCACTTTAGAGTTGAAATATCTAGCTACTTTCTGCAAGTACGACTCTACTCGGAGCTGAGAAGCTTCACGGAGCTCCTCCATAAAACGTGGTTTATGGTTGGATCATACATATCCTGTTAGTGCGTGGAGAATGTTGCCTCAATAGGAAGCATGGTATCATAGTCATAGGCCATAGAGAATGGTGAGTGGCCAGTGGAGGTCTTGCCAGTGGTGCGGTAACTCCACAATGCCCTAGGCAGCTCCTCGGGCCAAGCGATTTTCTCTTATTCATTCCTTTTCTTCAAGGTGTCTTTGAGTATCTTGTTGGTTGCTTCCAACTACCCATTTGCCTGCGGGTGGGCGACAGAGGAAAAACTCTTTATAACCCCGTGCCACTGACAGAAGTCTGTGAACAACTCGCTATCTAATTATAAGTTGCTGTCGGAGACTATCTTCCTCGGGAGACCGTAGCGGCAAACGATGTTCTTGATGATGAAGTTCATTGCCTTCTTGGAAGTGATAGTAGCGAGTGGCTCGGCCTCGACTCACTTCATGAAGCAGTCGAATGACACTATTACATACTTCTCTCTTCCTTTTCCCGTGGGCAATGACCCGTTAAGGTTGATGTCCCAGGCAACAAAGGGCCAAGGACTGATCATCTTTGCGAGATCATTTGGAGGAGCTCGAGGTATATTGGCAAAGAGTTGGCACTTGTCACACTTCTTGACACAGTCCATCGCGTCTCCGTTCATGGTGGGCCAAAAGTATCCTTGTCTCAAGATCTTCTTGGCGAGGCTCTGTCCCCCAACGTGGTCCTCGCAAAAGCCGTCATGTACTTCTCAAATTATCAGACCGACTTCTTGCTTGGATACACATTGGAGTAAGGGAAATGATTATCCTCACCTATACATTCAGCTATTCATGATGACATACTGAGGCTCTTGGTAAAGCAACTTCCGAGCTGCTTTCTTGTCCTGCGGTAACTCACCGGAGACAAAATATTTCACTATGGGCTCCATCCAACCGTCCTAGGGTTGGACTACTTCCACTTCCTTGGGAGCTGAGATGCTTAGAGGAGCCAAGTAGTCAATGGGGACTACATTGATTAGTTCAGCATCCCTGGTGGTCGTGAGCTTGGCCAGGGCATCAACATTAGAGTTCTGTTCCCGTGGCACTTGCCAAATGGTAAATTTTTTGAAGTTGTATAGCATTTCTTGGGTCCTTGCCGTGTAAGCGCCCATTTTTGTCCCCCGAGCCTTGTACTCCCTAAGTATCTGATTAACTATTAGCTACAAGTCACTGAAAATCGTGACGCTCTCAGCATTGAGCTCAAGTGTAACTCGGAGCCTAGCAATAAGCACCTCATACTCTTCTTCATTGTTTGAGGTGTCAAACCCAAATCTTAGGGCACTGCGAACCCTGTGTCCTTTCGGAGGATACCAAAATGAGGCCTGCTCCCGCACCATTTTCATTCAATGATTCATCTACTTATAGCTTCCACATGGGCCCAACCACAGGGGCGTCCCCAAGTCTTTTGTGGTTTTCGGTGCACTCAGAGATGAAATCTGCCAGTGCTTGTCCGTTTATGGAGGTCTTCGGGTGGTCGGTGATGTCAAACTGACTAAGTTTGACCGACCATTTCAAGATTCTCCTGGATGACTCCAGATTTTTGGAGGATCTGCCATAAAGGATGGTTCATGAGGACCTTGATGGGATGCGCCCGGAAATTGTGCCTTAGCTTCAAAGAATCTACCATTAGGCAAAAGGTCATCTTCTCCATGAACGGGTATCTAGACTCCGCTCCGAGGAGTCTTTTGCTTACGTAATACATGGGATGTTGGACACGACCTTCCTTGCACACTAAGGCGACACTAATGGCGCTCTCTGAGACAACCATGAAGAGTAGAAGGGGATCTCTGTCTACAGGTTTTGACAAGATAAGTGGGTTCGCCATGTTTGCCTTTAATTGCTGGAATGATTGCTCACATTCCTCAATCCGTTCAAACCTCTGACTCCTCGGAGTATGTTGAAGAACGAGATGCACTTGTCAGTTGCCTTAGAAACAAAGCGACTTAGGGTAGCTATCCTCCTGGTGAGGCTCTGAACATCCTTATGCTTTCAAGGGGATGGCATATCGACCAAGGATTTGATCTTCTCAGGGTTTGCCTCTATCCTGAGCATACTGGCGGAGATGTCCTAGTTTAATGAGGTTTTTGTTCTCATCCTTGAGTTGGCGGCACTCATTGTTGTGGTTCCCCACATTGTTATGGAAACGAAAAAATTTATTAGGATCTCACCTTTCCTTGTCCCTCCGAATGGGCTATAGATTCTGGTAATGGACGTGCTGTTCCATGGCCTAAAAGATGTTCTTCCAAGAATCCACTAAGTCAGTGTACTCGGAGTACTGCGAGACATACTTCTCATTGGGGCTAGCTCCCTGTTCTGTCTGCACTGTTGTATTCCCCTTGAGTTTTTTTGCCCTTGCCTTTGCCCCTGCGTCTACTGGTGCTAGGGTATGGCTGACTGTGGTGGACTAGGATGGAGCAACAACTCCAACACTGAATGCAGGCTAATAAGCACTGTATCTAGTGGGAACTTTTCCATATCCCGTCAGAGCGACACTGAAACCAGCAAGCAGCATGACACTGAAGCCAGCTCATGGGACAATTGGACTGGACTAGGCCCCACCACACTATGTTGGACATGAACGTATAGTGGATTCTGGGTCCTTGAAGTGACATGGCTTGGCATTGTCAGAGTGAGAAAGGTGATGAACCTCCCAAATGCTCCGACCTAGGCCTCTTCCTAGCTAATATACTCTTGTGCTCGATGAATGAAGTCATGAAGCCTTCGACATCCTCTCCGCTGGAGGTCATCCCATAACGAGGACCCCGCGTGGATACCGGCATGTAAGGAAATCAGTTGTTCGTTGTCGTTGACCCTCCTGGTCCTCGTAGCTTCCTCCTTAAAGTGCTTGATGTAAGATTTGAGGGGCTCGAAGGGTCCTTGCTTTATGTTGGCCAAAGCATTGTCCTCAAAGCTCACCTTCCGAGCATCTATGAATTGTCTTTGGATTGAAGACAACAGTTGTTTCCATGAATGAATGGATCCCAACCTATGTTTATTGAACCATTCATCTGCCGATCCCATCAAGGTTATCGGGAACACAGGACACTTGGCATCTCCGGAGACTCGATGCACAAACATTAACCTATCGAACTTCGAGATGTGGTTGGTGGGATCCGTACTACCATCATAGGACGTGATGGCATGAATCTTTAAGCTTCGTCGTAACGGAGTTTCCACAATGTGAGGAGAACATGGCTCCCCATCCTTGTCCTTCGAGTCGAAGTCATAGCCCTGCCGTCGAGCCATTCTAGGCATTATCCTCTTCAAGCTCCCTACCTCCACGCGAAGGGGGTCGCGATCTCGGTTGGCACTTTGTGCCGGGTTATCCCTCTTTCGGGCATTGAGTCTGTCCTGGATGTCTGACTAGTCCTTCCTCCCGAGTTCATGCCTGAAGCCTTGTTACACCTACGAGCATTCAGACCATCTCGTAGGCCAGTTTGGCCTCGAAATGTACCACTGCCCTCAGGATATGATACTTCTATGTCCCCGTCGGACTCAATGTTTTCATTCCTAACTGAGATGCTGATGTCGCGTTCTAGGTTAATGGAGATGTTTCGCCGGTTGGCTCTTTGGCCATTGTTCCTGTGGTGTTGGTGAGGTGCCAGGGGACACCACCTCTAGGACTTGTGCGATCCGTATTGGCGCGCCTGGGTGGAACACCCTGGGCTCCATGCCTGCTGAAGGCCTCGCGATGTCCTCGAGCACCTAATCCTTTACCCTTTCTAGCTAGCATTAGGGCCTAGTTATCTTCGGCGTTTGAGAGAGCCTTCTTTTTCTTGGGAGTAGGGTTGTCATTGACTTTACCCTTTCCATGATCTTGTGGCATAGGTTGGGCTCCAACTTCAGGTGGGTGCACGGGGGGCACGCCAGTTGGTGGATCTCGTGCCACATCAGCCAGGTCGACAGGTGGCACTCCAGTTGGGTGCAGAGGTGGTACACCAGTTTGCTCGCTAGAGTAGTCCTCATGGTGTTAACCATCTTCTATAGGGAGGCGATATTACCGTCCTGGGTGTCGAGTTTTTTCTGCTGAGTGGTCACCTAATTGCGAAGCACCACTACTTCTGGCCTCTCCTCTGTGTCCATTGGCTGAGCATACTCCTCCTAATAATACTCGTCTTCTACGTCGTCGTACTAAAAATTTTCGACGTAGTCTTCCACCATCTTAGGGAGGTTCTGCGGTGGTGGGCGATTGTTTTCTCCTCCCTCAACTACGGCTGGAGGAGCTGCAACATCTAGTGCGTTTCTCCGAGTGGTCACCATGGTTAGGTTCTTCAATGTTAGGGTATCAATTTGAATTAATGCAAAATGGGTACACTAAATAGAGACTATGACCTAGGAGGATTGCACGGGGCCCATTGCAGAAAGTTGTCTACCAACTCTATGGGAAACATGCCCCTAACGGTGTTAGGGTGCGGTTGCACATTTTCCTTATGTCAGGTGGCATAGTGGGAAATTTTGATTGTCGAGTGTATGAATCGACACCACTACTTGAGGATCTTCCAAAAGGTTATCATACGATATTATGGTGGCTCATATGCATAGTGACTGACACCTGGCAGCTCATCTAAGACCCAAGGACAAAATCCTAGACATGGAGGACAGGTGACTAAAGAAGGCGTGAGGATCTCACTTGGAGACATCCACACCTTGAGGACGAACCTCGAAGGGTGGCCTCCCTTAGAGACATCCATGGTTGGCTGGCTCGGGGCACCTAGAGGAGTTCACAATTTGAAAACATCATACCTTGTCTTGTCCTTAATTACTCCTAATTTCCACATGTCGAGTGGTGAAAACACGGACAACATTTTCCCCCAAGTTTTCACTCATTCTCGGATAGTAAATCTAGGAATAAAATAAACATTGTCTAAAACAAGAAATTTATTTTCTTCAAATTGTAAATGAGTTGGTCCAACTTCTTTGATAGAGACAACCTGACCACTGCCAACCTGCATAGTGGTCTCCTCATCAGCAAGCTCCCTCGAAGAACTAAGAATCTGTAAGGTAAAGCAAACATGGTTTGTGGCACCAGAATAAAAAATCCATGATGAAGTATCATCTTCCACTAAGTAGGCTTCTAAAACAAGTAAATGTTATCTACCTTTCATCTTCTCTTTTAGGTCTGAGAGATGCTTAGGACAATTTCTCTTCCAATGACCCTTCTAAAACAAGGGTTTGCCTAGTTCCTGCGACAGTAGATTGTGCCTCCTCTAGATTTATCCATTCCTGAGCACGAGCCAGAAATCTGTCTACATTCATTACTCCTTTTCGCTAGAGTTCTTTCCATAAATCAACTCCTACTGTGATCCCTGTCCTCATATCCACGACCTTGGAGCTGTCATCAACATCCCTAGCTCGTGCAGCTGTGTTGGTGAACCAGTTCAGATATGCCTTCAGGGACTCACCAGGTTGTTGCTTAATGTTAGCCAACAAATCAGCTTCAACACAAGTATCCTTTGTATCTCAGAACTATCTCTTAAACTTAGAAGACAGTTTCTTCCACGAGGTGATTGAATGTTTCTTGTACTTGTTGAACCAAAATCTGGTCGGTCCAGTCAGTATTGCAGGAAATAATATACATCTTAAGTCGAACCTGATGTTGTGATCCATCATTAATGTGTTGGACATCCCGAGGTGATTGGACGGGTCAGTGTTTCCATCATATACGGGCATGATTGGCATCCTAATGCAAATAGGATATAGAGCTGCCGCAATGTTAGGAGCAAAAGGCTCAAGCTCCTCATCAGAATCACACTCATCAGCACCTTTTCCAAATAGGAGTCTCTTCATCTATTCTTCCATTAAGGTCGGTCGCTCGAGGGTTGGATCCTTCACATGTAGGTTATTTGGGAGCTGAATATCAGCCCCCATCCTATTGTACGCATTAGATGGGTTAATTTCCCTCCAAACATGAGCTCGGTTAGGTAGGACATTCCAATTTTCGCATACGATAGATGGATCTCCCCTGGGCTAAGTATAACTCAAACCATCATGGTGAACTAGATATCCTCTTTGTGAGTACAAATGATCATGCAGGTCGGGATGTGGGTCCGAACGAAGACTTTGTGTGCAACTCAAGTGATTCCTCAAGTCGTTCTCATGCCTGCCTTCATGCTGGTTCTCTGTCTAGTAACTTCCATTAGCGAAGCTGACAGGTTAGGCTAGGATCGAGGACCTGGATTATTAGCGGGAGTTCATGGGATATAAATATCATCGAAAGGAAGAAGATTTCTCCTGCCATCCCCTTGAGCTGGAGAATTCCTCTATGGGCGAGGAGACGTTGGATGTCGAACCAGTGACAGCCGATATCTTACTGGTCAAGCTATCCTTGTTCCATCGAGGAGAACTAGATTAGCTCACCCCTAGTCTACCCCAACTTCTCAGGTTGGAGGCAGGACCGGTTTATTTCTCCCTGTCAAAGGCTCTGATCATGGCACATATGGATTTGTTGAGGTGTCCCGCCTCCTTGAATCGGTACTAGCTCATTCTATTTGGCCAGGCTGGTTCTTGGGAGTGTGAGTTGAATGATCGTACCTGCGAGGGTTGGGAGGTTGAGCATTCAATGGGCTCTGTTCATAAGGTACGAAGCTCGGGGTAGCAGTCTAAACAAACCGATTGACATGAGGTTGTTGACTCCTATGAGTATTAGTAGGTTGAGTATTTTGCTAGATTTGCTCTGAAGGTATGGAGCTCAGAGTTGCAGTTTTGACAGAAAGACTAAGATTGGGTCAATTATTCCTATGGGACCTATGGGACCCACTTTTCCTCCTTCCAATGTTAACATCAGTTGCCTGAGGGGGTATTCGAGCCAAGATCTCCTCAATCTTCTTATTAGCCTAAGAAAGATGGCTGCTTAACTAAGCATTTTCCATATTGATGGTTGTCAGGTATCATGGATGAGGATTTTGTGGGGGTGATGTTGAGCTCCCTGTGTCATCTTGGCCCACATGTTGCTTTCTAGGACAATGTTGAGCCTTCTCCAGTGGGGACGGCCGAGCGGTGCACCTCCTAATCATATGTTGTTCTGTCTCAATGTCACGTATAGACCGGGTGACCACCGTGGTGATTATTATGTGAAAACTTGTCTGGGGAATTATGCCTAATATGCTCTCAACAAAAGCACCAATCTGTTGATGTGTTTGTACGCCAGCATTGGATTAAGAAATCCGACAATAGAGATATTATGCTTTTGATAAACCGTAATTGAAATAACTAAAAATTATTAAGATCATACACAATTTTACGTGGTTCAGTTGTTAAAATCCACCTAGTCCACGAGCACTATTATTAATCTGTTTGATTCTCACTGTGAAATTGTCTTTCACAATTTTACCAGAGTTTCAGTATACAAAAAATGTTCTCCTCTTTTCTGTCAATTTTCCTCTGTATTTATAGGAAATTAAGCCTGGACAGTTTTGGGTAACCATGCATAAATATGGTAACATACCTTTTTCGGTAACATCCCATTTACATAAATACATTAATGCCTATTAATTATATACCCTTAAACTTGGGTAATAAACACAAAATAATATATAAAAGTATAAGGAATCTATGAGTCTTTTGGGATCCTTCAGTGTGCGTCATGACTAGGCTTCTACGATCTAAACACTTACTTCGAGCTGGATGTGGAAGAGCTAATCTAACCTAACACGGACCAAGTTCAGAGTTTCTAGAAGGCGATCTGGCCATCACACATCTAGAACTAAGTTGTTGGTGCAAGGGGCAATTTGGAGACTATCTAGTTGTCGTAAGTTGTCAAGTTTAACTCAAGCTATTTCACTCCAGAGTTAGCTAGATGTTCTATCCGTATGATTTCTTCATACGCTAGTCTGAAAGTTGTACCCTATTTTGAGTAATTCATTCGTATTAATTTTGAGGTACAACATTTTCCCCACCAAGCTCCTGGTTGTGCATGACGTCACTTCTGACATGCACATTAGGGTCTTTTAGGCTTCTGTTATGTGAAATTAGGCTTCGTACAGAATTTTGGCGAGGCTAAAATATCTATTTTTGAAGCACGGGTGGGAGGTTCCCAGTCCTATTGAAATCATGTACTTCTTTTGCATCAAAACCAATCCAGAATCAAAGGGACAAGGTGATGGCTTCTACTACCTCAGAAGATTCCCCAGTACGGCCTCCATCATTGACCTCCCCAGCGACACGAATGACTACAAGGATCAATTCTTTATGTCAAATGGGTTCAAGAATTGAACCCATCAATATTTCGACCGTCCTCGTAAGTTTCTCAGCTCCTTACAATTTGTACTTGAATTCCTTTTCAACCAAGTTTAAACATATTTGGATTGAGTTGTTACTTTGTGCTGCTGTATATAAGAGAATGGTTAGAGACCCTTGAAGGTCAATATGAGACCCTGGTTCATATTCATGCCAAGGAGAAAGAATTCTGGATATTGGTTAATGATGCTACCATGGTGGCCTACAAACTGATTCATAAAGATTAAACACTGACCATCAGAGCTCGAGGTCCTCCCCTCGAGCTCCCTCCTCCCAGGAACTCATCCCTATCGTTGAGGATATTGAGGAGGACACACATTTGGTTCGCAAAAAAAAGGTCCTTGAAAATGGACAACATCCTGACCAAGGCCGAGCTGAATCAGGGGCAGTAGTCGGCACCTCCGTCCAAGGTAACCCATTTAGAGAATTGAACCAAGTTGCAGCCAGTTTTAGGCTATTCCAATTCAACACAAGGCAGCTCGTCTGTTGACATCCGGTTGATCTAGACTTGAACGTGACCTTCCTTCAGTGTGTGGATCACTTGGTTGTATGCTACGACCATAGCTACCCCCGATGTACCGTAGTGGTTATTAATACCCTTTATTTTATGTCTACTATATTTTAGGAATACAATATAAACCTTTTGTCTTGGCATTCTCTTTGTCATGGTGTTTTTACCCTGGGTATTAGGCAGGTCGTGCATAAGTTTAGTCCAGATGAGGAGCCTCAACCCTGTAGGTCCCAAAATGTAATAATATTAGAGTTTCACCCTCTTCTGATAGTCCAAGAGTTAAATGTTTTACCTAACCCGATTTGTAATCTAGAGCCGATCATAGTAGGTTCCTCCTCTAGCTCGGAGGGTAGGGTTCTTGCTCTATTCTTTGCCTTGTATTACCCTGACTAATCATTTCTTGGATTTGAATTTTGTACTCACCTTTTACAGGCGAAGATATGGACCTGAAGTGTGACTTCATATGTGGTGGGGCTAGAATTGGACCTATCGTCTAGAAGGCCAGAATATCAATGAAAAGTACCTCTAGAGCCGGAGCTGCCACCTGATTCCCTAGAAAGGATAAACGTGCCAACTCCACTAAAATACAACAGCAGCAAAAAAAGCTGTTAGCTCAAGTAATTGCAGTTACCATTCATGAGGCTCTTCCTCCTCATCCTCGAAAACCTGCTTAGGTTCCTCAAGTTGTTCAGGTTGAGGGCCCATATGCTCAGCTCCTAGACATGCAGCCCGTGGACTTGCAACTCCCAGTCAAGTCGCTCGAGGTTGCAAGGATTCCGGAAGAAGTTTGTGGACCCCTCCATGATATGGAGAATCACATGGTGGGTCATGCCAACCAAGTGAACATCAAGGACCCAAGGGCCATAGAGGAGTGTTCCCCAGGGGATGTCCTAGAGTCAGCCTTCGGAATGAATCTGACTGTGAGTTATCCTCCTCCCAAATACATTATTTCCCTTTTTTTCGCGAGCTAATCCTGCCATGTATTTTTCATTTGTAGTCTTCTTTAGCTCAAATCTGCGGCATTGCCTAGATCTGGGCTTAAAGAGATGAGGTCAGGGCTGCCCTGTCTGTATCCCAATACAATGAGAGAATCGCCAATGAACAGGTCATTGAGATGAACCAGCGCCAAGACCAGCTACAGGTCGAGGTTGACAGCCTAACCAAGAAACTTGAGGATGTTGATGTGCTAAAAAATAAACTGTCTGAGGTTGAAGACAAAGTTAAGGAGGATGCCGAGAAGGAGAAGCAGGATGCTGAGTAGGCGAAGCTAGATGTTGCCGAGGCAACGAATTCCCTAGAGGAGATGTTATACCGGTGTTAGGCATACAACTAGGAAGGGGATTTCTCCTTTCTAGATGCTGAGCTTTAGGGGCGTTATCTTACCAAGTTCCACAGGCGATTCTTGCAAAATCCCTTCGAGACCATGGAGGCTTCTGGAGTTGCTGAAAGGGGCGACGATGAGGTGACATCTTAAAGGAAAGTTACCGGAGCCCAATGATGTTTAGGGTGCCCTAATCTTATTTCTTTTTGTTTGATTTTGGGTTTTAAAATCCCTTCTAATTATGCTTTCTAAAGCTGAAACAATCGCCTTCGGGCTAAGTTCGAGGTTACTTTATGATCTATTTATGTTCCCCTTAACCTATTATATTACTATTCTTATGAACTGTAAGTCCTTGTACATTCACAATCATAGGGGTTACCTTTAGATCGAGATAAACGCCTGATGGCTCGACCAATTAATTCTGGCGGGTGACTTGGTTATATCAAGGAATTTGCCCACCTAATAGCGTTATACCTGTTAGGAATCAGGCCACAGACCTAGTTATATCAAGGAGTTTGCTCGCCTATTAGCATTATACCTGCTAGGAATCAGGCCTTGGACCTGGTTATATCCAGAATTTTGCTCGCCTAATAGCATCATTCCTATTAGGAATCAGGTCTCAGATCTGGTTATATCAAGGATTTTGCTTGCCTAATAGGATAATACATATTAGGAATCAAGCCTTAGACTTGGTTATTTCTAGGATTTCCTAGTAGAATTCTAGGTTTTGTTTCTTAACATAATTCGTATTCAGAATTTTTTAATTTTTATTTTTAAATTTGAGCTTCAAAAAGTCCTTGAATAATCAATTTTCCAAATTCTATGTTTCAAATTTTATCCAAATGTGTTAAATACTCTCAAAGACTCTTTGAAGGTTATATGCCCCCCAAGAGATCATAATTTATGAATATTCCAGCCTCTTTTACAAAATGAGCATGTCATACATCGCAAGAATAAGATAAGAATATTGGTACTACATTTAAATTACGTAGCCATCCAACGCTATTAAAATAGAATGGCTTTTATAAATAAGCATTACACAGAAAAATACTAAAAACATTAAAAATTAACAAATTCGTCCTATTACTCATAGTACTTTTTGAGATGTAGAGAGCATTCCAGATCCATGCGACAAACTCTCCACTTAACTGAGCTAGTTTGAAGGTTCCTTCACGTAAGATTTCCATGATCGGGTATGGTCCTTCTAAGTTCGGTCCCAATACACCATCTTTAGGATCATTACTTTCCAAAAACACCCTTCAAAGCACTAGGTCACCCAGTCCGAGTCTGTGTCCTTTTACCTTTGAGTTAAAGTAACGAGTAATTCTATGCTGATAATGGACGAGCTGTAATTGTGACTCCTTATGTTTTTCCTCGTTCAGATCCAGAGATGCATTAAGCAAGACGTGGTTTTGATCTTGATCAAAGGATTTTTATGTATATGACATCACTAGTGCCTCAATTGAGAGTATAACCTCACTTCCAATGGTCAAAGAGGAGGGAGTGTACCCCGTGGAGGTGCGATGTGAGGTCCTATATGCCCAAAGTACTTTCAGGAGAGGCTCAGGACATAGTCCCTTGGCTTCATCTAGACATTTCTATAAACTAGCCTTAACGGTTTTATTTAAAGCCTTGACTTGCCCATTCGCTTGCGAATACACCACTGAAGAGAAAATCTTGGTTATGCCGTACTTCTCACAAAATTTCGTGGAAAGATCACTATCGAACTGAGTTCCGTTGTCAGGCATGATGCTCTTCACGATGAAATCCAGGACTCTCTTCAAGGTTATGGTCGCTCTCGACCCACTTTGTAAAGTAGTCGATGGCGACAACTGCATAGTGAACTCCTCGTTTTCCTGTTGGTAATGAACCAATCAGGTTGATCCCTCATACAGTAAATGGCCAGGGTGACGAAATTATGGATAGCTCTATGGTTGCTGCTCGAGAAACTGTGGGAAAGCATTGGCACTTATCACATTTTTTTACATACGAGGCCGAGTTCTTTTTGAGCGTAGGCCAAAAATAGCCCTGCCTCAATATCTTTAGAGCAAGGTTTTGCCCTCCAGCGTGGTCTCCATAGAATCCTTCGTGTTTCTCACGTAGGATAGTTTGTGCTTTCTCAGGTAGAACACGCTACATGACGGGTAGGGAATGTCCTTGTTGATATAGAATTCCCTGAACCATAATATACCGTGGGACTTGATATAACAATTTCCTTGAAATTTTCTGGTCATTTGGTAGTTTACCGGTTGTGAGGTATTCCACTGTTGTACCCTAAAAATTAGAATGAGATTAATTGCTTAGCTATGGGTATAGTTGGCAAATGAATATATGAAGAAGCAGCCAAGTAGAACATCTATCTAATAATGATATGAGCAACTTGAGTTGGGGCTTGGCAATATTACATTAAGGTTATTATCAGGCCGCCTCTTAGGATAATGGTCCAGTTCGAGACATATAGTGGTCAGATCCTGCTTTTTGCGCTCTAAAGTTAATTCGAACTAAGGTCTGGATAATCTTTGATCATCATCTTGATGAAGATATTCAGCTCGTGGAAACCTGGTCAGAACGCATACTGAAGGATCCCGAGAGACTTGGAAGCTCTTTATACGCTCATTAATGCTCAGGTTGTATTACACATTTATCATTTATTATATGAGATAGCATGACTATATTCTTTTATGCAATCATATGCAAATGTAAATGGGAATTATCTATATTAAATGTATACCATATTTATGCACACGATTACCCAAACCTGTCAAGGAAATTCCACTATAAATATTAGGGATAATGGACAGGGAAATTGGGAGAGAAAAGCAATAATATTGTCTCGTGGACTACGTGGATTTTTAACCACTGAACCACATAAAATTGTGTGTGTATGAAAGGGTTCTTATAAGTTCATTAAGGTTTGCAAATAAGCACTAATACTCTTATTAGATTTCTAATTCTATTGTTGGCAAAAAATCGCGCCAACAGTTTGGTGCTTTTATTAAATTCGACGTTGATCATGGTGGTTACCATCATCCGCATGTCAATCGGTTGGTCAGAGCTGCGACCAACATCTTCGTGCTTTCCGCACAAAGTCCCATAAATGCCCACAACAGGCCACCAGGGAGAGCTGGGACAAGTTCAAGGAGACAAAATGCCCCAGCGAATCCTCCTGTGCCGTGATCAAAACCCCATGCACAACGAACTCTGGACATTAGGATAGAGCCGAGGCAGGTTAATTTAGTTCGGCTTGATGTAACAAGGAAAACCTCAACAATAAGACATCTGCCATCGCCGGTTAGACAACCTAACCCACCGTGCCCACAAAGAGACACTCCAGCTCATGGAAATAGTAGGATAAATCCTCCCTTGTAAGTAGACACTTATGTCCCACAGGCATGTGCTGATAATCCAGGTCCTCGATCTCAGCCACGAGCTGTAAGTTTTGTAGAAAGAAGTTACTGGATGGGGAGCCAGTGTGGAGGTAGGTCTGAGAGCGACCTGAGGAATCAACTTAGCTCAGCGCAAATTCCTCAATACGATCCACATCCCGACTTACGTGATCATCTGAATTCACAAAGGAGGTATCCAGCTCGCAATGATGATATGAGTTGTACTCGACACGATGGACGTACGTCTATCGTGCATGACAATGGGAATGTCCCATCTAATCAAGCACGAACTTGGAGGGATAACAACCCATCAAACACATACAATAGAATGGGAGCTGGTGAACAACTCCCAGCTAACCTAGAGACCAAAGACCCAAACCTTGAGCGACTGTCCTTGATGGAAGAGCAGATGAAGAAGCTCTTATCTGGAAAAGGGATTGATGATTATGACTCCAATGAGGAGCTCGAGCCTTTCGCCCCGAACATTGCAGCAGCTACGTACCCTATTGGCTTCAGGATGCCGAATATCCCAACATTTAATGGAAACACGGATCCATCCGACCACCTCAGAATGTTCAATACATTGATGATGGCCCACAATATCGAGTTTGACCTAAGTTGTATTTTGTTCCCCATGACTCTGATCGGGCCAGCTAGAGAGTGGTTCAAGAAGTACAAAAAACATTTGATAAGCTCTTGGAAGAAGGTGTCTTTTGAGTTCAAGAAAGCATTCTGAGCTTCAAAGGCAACTCGCATAGAGGCCGACTCATTGGCCAACATAAAATAGCAACCTGGTGAGTCCTTGAAAGAAAATCTGAGCAACACGAGCTAGAGACGTTGCAGCACGAGCTAGAGATGTTGATGATAGCTTTAAGCTCATGGTGATGAGAACAAGAATCCCAGTGGGAAGCGATCTAGGGAAGGAGCTCCAGCGAAAATGGGTTAAAAGTGTAGATGAGTTCTTGGCCAGAGCTCAGGAGTGGATAAAATTGGAAGAGGCATTGTAACACCCCAATTTTCTAATAAGGTTTAGGACCTTCATTAGCGTGCCTGGAGGGCAATAAGTGAGTTGGCATGTTAATATATGAATTTAAATGAATATGTGATTAGAATGCATGTTTAGGTGGTATAAATATGCATGTGTACCCCGTTTGTATGATAGGGGTAAATTGGAAATTTTGGCCACTGAGGGCATATATGTGATAATTGTATTATATGTTTAGCACCACGTGTGAGTGGTGATGTTATAGTGATGCACGTGCCGAGACAGTCCTAGGGAGCTAATTAGTTTAAAAGTCACAACTAGATTTTATACCCCGCTCGGGAGGAGCCTAGGGTTATTTTGTGAATTTTGTAAATTGGGTTGAGAATAAGTGGTTAATGGTTATTGGTGACTGAGTAACCATTGGTAATTAGTAAGGGTAACAAGTTTAGATGAGAAAGTGGTAGATTTGTAGGATTGGTGAAATGGCAAGAGTGCCCTTGAGGTTTAGTTAGGAAATGATCTACTTGGAGGGGTAGAATGGACTTTTGGCAGGATATAGGAACCTTCAGCTGAGGGAAAAGGATCATTCACGTTTTACACTTAGGCATATTTCTGTTCTTGCTGAAATTGAAAGAAAACCTAGAGGAGGAAAGGGAAAACTAAGGGCAAATCTCTTGGGATCAAGAAGAGAATTAAAGCTAAGGGAACTTGGAGGATTATTCCGTGAATTGAGGTAAGGAAATTCTGTGTATATATTGTAGAATTTAGCTAAGAATATCATGGAATTGAGAATTGAGTTATGTGCTTTGTTTGGTAAATTCTTGGGATGAATTGAGGTTAGGTTCAGCAGGAGGTTGTGATTTGAGCTTGGAACTTGATTTGGAAGAGCAGCTCAAAGTTGAATTCTTGATTGAGGTAAGAGTTTTAAACATGTTTGAATTTTCGTATCTGATATGGTTTAAGAATCTAGAAGTCTGGTTTACATTTTTCTCAAGCTCTGGTTTAAGTTTTAAAAGCTATGGTTTAAGTGTTTGAAATCTGAAACTCAACTGTGGATTTTGGGTGTGATTGTGTGTTTGAGCTTGTTGGTGGTGTTTATAGGTTGTTAGATGGTTTATTTGAGGTTTTGGTATAATCCTGAGATTTGGGTATGCATTGGGGTTGAATTGGGAGTGTTTTGGCTCTGGGAAAATGCAAGGGAAAACCCAAAATTCTGGGTTCGCGAACGGGAGTCGCAACCCTGTTCTTTGGCGCCACGGCGCGAGGTTGTATCAGGAGCTGGGGGACTCTTTGACTTGCTGGGCACCGCGGCCCTCAAGGGTAGCGCTGCGGTGCTAGGCTATTTTTTAGGACAGGGAATTTTGCATTTTTGGGCATTTGTTTCAGGGGCTCGGGGGATGTTTCCGATACATTGTTTTAGGAATTTGGGGATCCTGAGAGTATGAGATTAGTCCCGAGAGGTGGTTTTGGATTGGTTAGTATTAAAGAGTGCTTCATATGTGTTGTGACTAGGTTTTCGGAGAGGCTCGGGATAGAGGACCGTGCTCGTGACTTTGGTGCATTGTGAAGCTCGGGATACAGGTAAGAAAACTGTAACACCCGTAGAGCAGGGCATGGGCCCATAGTGTTGTTGCAGGGCACAGCCCTAGATTGTATTGTTGTTAGGGTGTAGCCTTGATTGAATTATTATATGTTTGAATGTTGTTTGAGAATGCTATATGTGGTTATAGCAGAGTGGACGACAAAGGAGCCGGGAACAACGAAGGGCCGAGAACGGCAGTGGGGCCGGGTATAACACTTAGCACATGGAGTGCTTATAGTTAGGGTGAGACCCTAATGGATACATGGGATATCCTTATGGTGAGGACCGAGATCCCAGGCTTTGGTAATGCTTCTGGGACGGCATGGCCGTACATGTGTTTAATTTGATGGACTATCTGTTTATCTGTGAGTTATCTGTTATAATGGTTGTATGATATGTATATGTTATGTGCTGTGTGAGTTTTCTTGCTGGGCTTCGGTTCACAGGTGCTCTGTGTTGCAGGTAAAGGCAAGGAAAAAGTCAACCAGCCATGAGTACGAAGAGCGTGGGGTGGCGCGTACATGTTTGGCATGCCCGACTGCTTTGGTTGGGGTCATTTTGAGAAATGGCTGTATTAAACTCTGATTTTGATGGTTAATTACCTGTAAACCTACATTGGAATTGTAAACACTTTATAAACTGTACTTTGAGATCCCAAATATAGGACACTTGAAATTTTCAATGAATTAAGGAATTTTCAAAGATTACAGCCTTGACTTCTGTTTAATCACACTTTTGTTCTAAAATCCTCGTTTAGCGAGTTAATTGCACATTTTAAACTCACTTAGTAGTAGGGCGTTACAGGCGTGATCTGCTGTTGTGGGAACTAGCAAGGCTCCTATCCAACGCGCTGGACTAGTGATAGGTGTCGCAACTACGACTCAACATATTACCCAGAATAACCAAGCGAGAAATAATAAGAGGAAAGGAAATGGTGAGGGCGACCAGAACGACACAAAGAAGAACAAGTCCGGGGAAAAATTCAAGCTCGTTTATGCCACCTACACTGACCTAACAGATACACGGAAACATTTCTTCCTGGAAATCTCTAATCTCCTTTTGTGGAAGAAACAAGAACCATTAAGGAATCAGAGGGTGAAGACAGATCCCTCAATGTTTTGCTGACACCACAGTGACATCAGTTATAATACTGATGATTGCCAACAACTAAAGGATGAGATTGAGACTTTCATTTGAGCTGGACCATTAGCCCAGTACGCCTGAAATCAAGTTGCTCCTAATTAATCTGCCAGGAAGAATTCTCGTCTAGCTCTAGAAACTCTGACAGGTCAGCCGAGGATTCAGATGGATCAAATGAATTAGAACCAAGTCAATCCTCCCCAATAGTAGGAGGAGATATAACTATTATTGTCGGAGGGCCTCACTTGGCGGGCACGTGCAATGGAGCCCAAAAGAGGTATATACAGTAGCTGAAAACTCATAATGGTGTGAAATTTATCCCGGAACAACGATTATCAAAACAACCAATAATTTTCTTGGAGGAAGACACTAGCCACGTTCAATTCCCACATAATGACCCGCTGGTGGTACCCGTGCAGCTTGCTAATTGAAGGGTACAGAGGATATTGGTAGATAATTGAAGTTCAGTAAATGTGCTTTTCAGATGCACCCTATAAAAGATGGGGTTATCCGTGACCATTTTAAAGGCAACCTCAATGATGATGTATGGATTTTCAGGTAAAGGGATGGTGGCCATAGAGTCAATCGGAGTAGTGGAACATGAGGGGATGATGCATAGACTGTAACCAAAATACTTGAGTTCATTGTAATCGATTGTCCGGCCCCGTATAACGCGATTCTAGGACAACCTACACTGATGGTTTTCGAAACCATCACCTCGATTCGTCATCTAGCTATGAAGTTCACCTCAGCCTTAGGGATATGCACAGTACGTGGACCAGCTCGTCGGCTGAGAATGCTACAATGTAGCCATGAAGGGAAAGTCACAACCCGGGCAACAAGCAATGGTCATAGACGAAGGAGGTTAGGAGTCCTTGGTAATGGAAGTTACCCATGGGATGGAAGAACCTCGATAAGGGGATAACGAGCTCACCCAACAAGATGACATTGATCCACGAATAGGTCAAGATAGATATGAGATCAAAGCAATGGAGGAGCTTAACAAAATAAATATCAACCCAGAAACACCTTCAGGAGTTGTAAAAGTTGGAAAAAATCTTGGAGCTAAAAGGAAGGGGCTGGTCGAAATCCTGAGGAAGAACCTGGAAATCTTTGCCTGGTCGCATAAAGATATTGTGGGAAGTAGTTCGAGTATAATAATGAATTAGTTGAATTCGGACAAGAACGTGCCTGCAAAGTTCCAAAAACGAAAGCTTTTGGGGAAGGTATCGTCGGAAGCAATGGAAGAAGAGGTAGCTCACCTACTTAAATGCAGATTTATAAGAGAAGAAAAATACCCAAATATAGGTTGCTAACCCCGTTCTGGTCCCAAAGCCAATCGTGAATTGGAGAACTTGCATTGATTTATCTGATATCAACAAAGATTGTCCTAAGGAATGTTTCCCATTACAAAGAATTGATCAATTGGTAGACGCCACAGCCGGTCAAGAGCTCATGTATTTAATGGACGCATACTCTTGATATAACTAGATTATGAAGAACCATGAAGACCAAGAGCATACCAGCTTCATGATTGAGCATAACGTATATTGCTACAAAGTTAAGCCATTCAGGCTGAAGAATGTCGGTGTGACATACCAACGATTAGTAAACAAAATGTTCGCTAACCAGATCGGGAGAAACATGGAGGTGCATGTCGACGATATACTCATTAAATTAAAGACTGCCAATAATCATGTATCCAACCTAGAAGAATGTTTTGGCATACTAAGGTAATATGACATGAAGTTGAATCCCCAGAAGTGCACTTTCAGACTTTCGTCAGAAAAGTTTCTGGGATTTATAGTCAACACAAGAGGGATAAAGTAAAATCCAGTGAAAATCATGTCTTTGTCAAAAATGCCTTCGCCTAGGTCGTGTAAGGAAGTACAAAGTCCAACTGGAAAGGTGCCGGCCTTAAACTGCTTCGTTTCAAAGTCCACTGACAAGTGTCTCCCATTTTACAACTTTCTTAGAAGAAATAAGAAGTTCAAATGGACCGAAGAATGCAAACATGCATTTTGCGACCTGAAAGCACATCTAGCTGAACCCCCCATACTATCAAAATTAGCATCCGTGGAATGTCTACTTCTATATATGGCCTTGACAAAAAATGCAGTTAGTGCTGTGTTAGTTCGAGAAGAAATTTGGGAGCAAAAACCCGTGTATTATGTAAGTAAAAGACTTCTCGAAGCTGAGTCCCGATATCCATTGATAGAAAAGCTCGTGTTTTGTCTTATTTTGGCTTCAAGGAAGCTCAAACCATATTTCCAGTCCCATTCTATCCACGTCTTAACCAACCAACCTTTAAGGTAGGTTTTTCAAAAACCTGAAACCTCGAGACGTCTACTAAAATGGGCCATCGAACTCAGCCAGTTCAAAATATTATATATGCCAGCGGCAACAATCAAGAGTCAAGCCCTTGCTAATTTTGTGGCCGAGTGCACAGGATTTCAGTATGAGGCGATAAGAGAACTGGTGTAGGAATTGTGGAAAATCTTCATTGATGGATCCTCTAATGAAAATAGATCAGGAGCTGGGATAATTTTAACCTCACCTGAAGGGCATCGATTCACTACAGCTCTTAGGTTCAGATTCGAAGCATCCAACAACGAAGTCGAATATGAGGCCTTATTGGCAGGGCTAAGGGTGGCGAAAGAGCTAAAGGAAAAAGACATCCAATGTTATAGCGATTCTTAGCTTATAGTCAATCAGATTTTGGGAGAATACCAAGCTCACGGTATCAAAATGGTGGCCTACTTAACCAAGGTTAAGGATGAGTTGTCTGAGTTCAAGTTTAGCTTTGTGAACAAGTACCCGTGAGCATAATTCCAATGTTGATGCTTTGGCTCAATTTGCTACCACCAAAGAGGCAGATACACTGAATGTAGTTCTGATAGAATTCTTGGAAATACCGAGTATAATAGCAGAAGCGGTTGAGGTCGAAACAATTGACATAAAAATGACATGGATTACCCCCATAGTGGAGTATCTTACAACTGGAAAGTTACCTGATGATCGAAAGGGCGCAAGAAAGCTGTTGTATCATGCTCCACTATATATTATGGTTGAAGGGATTCTATATTGACGAGGGCATTCGCTACCTCTCCTACAATGTGTTCTGCCCGAGGAAGCGTAGACCATCTTACAAGAAATAAACGAAGGCTTCTACGGAGACCATGCTGGCGGGCAAAACCTGGCTCTGAAGGTACTGAGACAGGGATATTTTTAGCCCATGCTGACAAAGGACTCGATCTCGTACGTGCAAAAATGTGACAAATGCCAATGCTGCGCCATAGTTTCACGAGCTTCTCCCATCGAGCTAACCATGATCTCATCCCCTTGACCGTTTGCAATATGGGGAATTGACTTGATTGATTCTTTACCGACAGGAAAAGGAGGAGTTTGTTATGCTGTTGTCGCCATCGATTACTTCACTAAGTGGGTACAGGTCGAACCGTTGGCAACCATCACCTCGAAGAGAATACTGGATTTTTTTGTAAAAATATATCATATGTCGATTTGGGCTCCCGAAAAGGATTGTGTCTAACAATGGAACTCAGTTCGACAATGATCTCTTCACAAAGTTTTGTGAAAAATATGGCATAACCAAGAGTTTCTCGTCAGTAGCATAGCCACATGCCAATGGGCAGGCCGAGGCCGTAAATAAGACCCTGAAGGCGAGCTTGAAGAAATGGTTAGATGAAGCCAAGAGATTGTGGCTAGAGCAGCTCCCGCAAGTACTCTGGGCCTATCAGACCTCACATCGAACCTCCACGGGACATACCCCTTTCTTTATGACCTTTGAAAGTGAGGCTATCCTCCCAATTAAGGTGCTGGTGATGACCCACATACAAAAGACCTTTGATCAAGATCAAAACCACGAGCTACTTAGTGCATCCCTTGATCTAATCGAGAAAAATGAGAGGCATCAAAGTTATAGCTCGCCCACTATCAACAAAAAATCACTCGTTATTTCAATTTGAAGGTAAAAGGATGCAGACTTGGGTTAGGTGATTTGGTTCTCCGAAGGGTCCATGGCCTGATTGTTAATAGGTACAACACTATTAAGCCTACTAATAACCCTCGATACGACCAGGTCCGAGGCATGACTCCTAACATGTATGATGTAATTAGGCAGGAAAAATCTTGGATGCAACTAAAATATCGACTAACATTAGTTAGTCGAGCCATCAAAAATATATCGCAATCTAAAGACAACCCCTAAGATTTCGAATATACAAGAATCCAAGGATTCACAAACATGAGAAAATAATAGAACTAAGGGGAACATGAATAGATCACAAGTTAAATATGTATTCAAAAGCATATTATAATCTCAAGGAAAGAAAAAACCTTGATCTGAGCCCGAAGGCGATTGTTTTGGTCCCTAGGGACTTAATTACAAAGCATAAAATAAAATAAAAAATCATTGAAATTTGTGAACTCGCTCGGAGGAGGTCACTTCCTTGCCATCTCCTTCGGCAGCATCCGAAGCCTCGACGATCCTAGAGGATTCTTGTGTGAATCGAATCTTGAACTTGGGAAGATAAGGTTCCCAAAACCCTGGCTGCATGAAGGTGAAGTTCATGTCCTAGTTGAAAGCCAAGCACCGATAAAGCATCTCCTCCATCTGATTTGATGACTCCGCAGTCCCTGACCTCGCCCTCTCAGCCTCCTCCTTGGCTTTGGCCTCAACCTCGTCAATCTTTTTGAGTCCTTTGTTCTCGGCCTGCAGCTGGTCTAGGCAATGACTCACTTTCATGACCTGGTTCTTAGCAATCTAATCACCTATCTTTGCAGCTCGCTCGCTCTCCTGGGAAGGAAACAGGACGGCTTTGGCGGAATGTTCGCTCTCTTGGGCGGCGCTCAGAGCGTCTTGGAGCTTGTCATTCCTAGCTCGAACCCGAGAAATTCTGCAGAATTGAGCAAGAAAGACTGCAAAAGGAAATGGAAAGTAAAGGTTAGTTTTAAATAAAAAAAGAAAGGAAAAATGAAAAGTTAGAAGAATGAAAAGGTCTTACATTGAGTAACATCCCCATAGCGTCTTCAGGAGAACGCTCCATGATTACCCTTAGGTCCTTGGAAATGGCTCTATATGCATGGCCCACAATATGGCATTGGCTTGTCATTCCTAGCTCGAACCCAAGAAATTCTGCGGAATTGAGCAGGAAAGACTGCAAAAGAAAAAAGAAAGTCAAGGTTAGTGTTAAAAAAAAAAATAGAAAGGAAAAAAAAAGTTAGAAGAATGAAAAGGGCTTAATTTAAGATTCCTCCCCATAGCAGACTCGAGAACATCTTCAAGAGTACGCTCCATTATTGCCCTCAGGTCCTTGGCATTGGCTCTATAGGCATGGCCCACAATATGGCTTGCATCTCGTTTACAGTTCCACGAAATGCCTCAAGGATCCTTGCTAGATCAAGTGGTTTTACCAGGATTTGAATGGAGGGAGCCTTGCCTTGGATCAATTGAGCAACCGAGGGAGGTACATGTTGAGGAAGAGGAGGTAGAGCTTGGAGAACTGTGACTGCTATCACCGGAGTTGGGAGTTGAGTCTTTTGTGGCTTTTATTGAGTGGAGTTGGCACCTTTATCTTTGACAGGAGATTCGGAGGAACTCCCAGTCTTGGAAGCGTGTTTCTTTGGCAATCTAAGCCTTTTCACCATGGGACTATCTCTGACCCCGCCAGCCTTGAAGGCACCCCTTAGACCCGAGGCATTTGGCAAGTCCATCTCTTCACCTGAAAAAGAACAAGCAGAAGATCAAATACAAGGGATAATAAGTCAAAGTAATGCAAAGATAGGAACAAGAGCAAGAACCCTACCGTCCGAGCTATGGGAGTAATCTACTACGATGAGCTCAGGGTAATGGACTGGGCTAGGTATAATCTCTAACTCCTAGACTAATGGAGGTCAGGAGAGTCTAAAATTATTACACCTTGAGTCCTAAGGGGTTTAGCTTATTCTTTCGAGCTGGATTCATCTACAGACTGCCTAAAGTCTGTGGCGAATACACCCCGACGTAAGGAAGGCCATGTCATATGATTTGTCCCCTATTCCTCATAAATGGAAGACCTAAAGTGGAGGGAGTTGTCAACCAAAATGGTGCATATGGGATAGCTATGGTCATTGCGTATAACCAGATGATCCACACACTGAAGGAGTGTGGTGTTCAGGTCCAGGTCAGTAGGATGGCGACTAATGAGTTGGTGGGAGTTGAAACGAACTAGCTTAAAACTGGAAAACCTGATCTAATTCTCTATATGGGTTACCTTAGCTAGAGGGGTTGGTTACTACCCCAAACGCAGCTCGCTTTGGATCAAGACCCTAATCGTCTTCAGGAGCTATGGTCTTGCACACTAGTTGTGCCACATCTTCTTCCTATTTGGTGTCTTCAGTGGCTGGCAATACTTGTTGAGAGGGGGGGGGGGGGGGGTGGGGAGCACAGGAAGGACAAGAGGTGGACCTCAAGTCCTAATAGCCAGTGTCTGGCCTTTGCTGATCAGGGTGCAGGCCACCATGGCAGCATCATTCACAACCTGACAGAAATCCTTCTCCTTCGAAGGAAGACGAGACAGTGTCTCGTATTGACCCTCAAGGGTCTCAGACTGCTTTGTCCTTGCAAATATATTTTCACAAGGAACGAACTCAGTCATAATAATTAAACAAAAAAAATGAAAGTGATAAGAGAGTTCATGTATTGAATTTATAAAGTTAGAGAACTTACGAGAGCAGTTGAAGTATCGGTGATCGCAATTCTTGAACCTGTTTGACATAAAGAATTGGTCTTTATAGTCATTTGGGTGGCTGGTGAGGTCCATGATGAATGCCGAATTGGGGAAGCGAGTGAGGTAGTAAAAGTCGTCACCTCGCCCCTTCTGGCCAAGACTGACCTTGAGGTAGAAGAAGTACATAATATCTGCCCGGGTGGGGACGTCCCACTCGGGGGGAGCTAGAATGGAGCAAGTTCTATGTAGTTTAGAAAATCCATGAAGTACCGGTCTAGGAGGAGGAAGGCACCTGCCTTCAAGTGCTCATCACTCCAAGCTCCTAAGTCATCTTGCAGGGGGGCGCAACTCCGCTCTCCTTCCAATGGAGGTCAAGCGAGGAGGCCATCGATTCCCATCACAATCCCATGGCTCAACAATATTTTTTTTACTTTCCTCTATGATGTTTTTCAAGACACGATGTGCTCAGCCTCGAAGAAAGCATTGGGGTCGACGACAAGTTCCCTCTCCACCACTAAACCGAAAGGAGGAATTGGAGATTCAAATGCGACGTGCTCTCCTTTATTCTTGTTCTCAGTAGAGGAATTCGTGACGTTTTTCTGTGGTGGGGCCATGATCTAGATCGCTTGACGACAAAGCGGCCTGTTAGTGGCGACCTAAGACAATTACTAGCTACGAAGATAAAGGTACGGTGTTCTAAGGGTTTAAGTGGTTTACTTTTGGGTATTCAAAATTTACACGAGCTAAGTTGTGTCTTAGCGTTAACATGTGGGTCCACGCATAGTCCTAGGCCACATATTATGAATTCGTGCAATTCCTTGATACTTCGGGATTCATGTGGCAGACTCATCGGCCCACTACTTTTCTTTTGAAAGTGGTTTTCCATCGTGACCCTTAAGCTACCCAGAGCCAAACCTAAAAATCCTCTCAGTTTATACATCCAAACAGATATCATAATCGATTTACCAGCAACATTTTCTTTGTAAAACCCATAAAATTTGCCCAACTTTTGAATACCTTATTTCTAAACAAGTCTAGTGTCATTATTTTAGCCTAAACAAAACCCTATTTAAACTCAGACATGGCTAGAACATGAAACAATATTGAACAAAGAATGTTTTTAGAAGTAAAAAACTCACTGGAAAATAAAGAAAAAAAAATTCAAACTAGATGAGGAAATACTTATAGTTTATACATTCGTTCAAAGAGAATGTCGATGCATCCACATGCAGGAGCTTGAAAGCTTCTGAGAGATAGAAGGGCGATGAATGTTTTTGGGAAAATTTTGAGAGAAAAAGGGAATTTTCGTTTTGGAAAGGAAATTTTTTGAATGCAAAGGTGGTAAGGTTAAGGTTTGATCTCCCTATTTATACGTAAACTTTGAGAATTAATTCAGGCCATCTGATTGGGTCATCTCGAGATCCAAAGGCCAAGATTAAATGAGTCATGCGTCGAAAAAAATTTGACGGGATAGTTGTCACGTGTCCAACAATCGAGTGGGTAATTACAGACAGCCACGTGTCCAACACTCGAGTGGGTGCTGCCAGAGAAACTGTGACAAATCGTTGGCACTTATCACATTTTTTTTTACATATGAGGCCAAGTCCTTTTTGAGCGTAGGCCAAAAATAGCCATTCCTCAATATATTTAGAGTAAGGTTTTCCCCTCTAGCGTGGTCTATGCAGAATCCTTCATATATCTCACGTAGGATAGTCTGTGCTTTGTCGAGCAAAACAAACTGCAGGATGGATACCAAATGCCCTCATCGACATAGAATTTCCTCAACCATAACGTACCTTGGGACATGATATAACAATTTTCTTGCATTTTTTTGGTCATTTGGTAGTTTTCCAGGTGTGAGGTATTCCATTGTGGTACCCTAAAACTTAGCACAAGTTTAATTACTCAGCTATGGGTACAGTCGGCAGATGAATATATGAAAAAGAAGCCAAGTAGAACATCTAGCTAATAATGATGTGAGCAACTCGAGTTGGGGCTTGGCAATACGACATTCGGGTTATTAACAGGCTTCCTCTTGTGATAACGGTCCAGTTTGAGACATATAGTGGCCATATCCTCCTTTGGGCACTCTGAAGTTAATTCGAACTAAGGCTAAGATAATCTTTGATCATTAGCTTGATTAAGATATTCAGCTCATGCAAACCTGGTCAGAAAGAACACTGAAGGATCCCAAGAGACTTGGAAGCTCTTTATACGCTTATTAATGCCCAGGCTATATTACACATTTATCATTTATTATCCGAGATAGCAGGAGTATATTCTGTTATGAAATCATATCCCAATGTAAATGAGAGTTATATATATTAAATGTATACCATATTTATGCACATGGTTACCCAAGCTGTCTAGGAAATTCCACTATAAATATCAGGGACAATGGACAGGGAGGGGGACGATTTTTTTGTATTGCTAAAACTCTGCAGAAATTGGGAGAGAAAAGTAATAATATTGTCTTGTGGACTAGGTGGATTTTAACCACGTAAAATTTTGTGTGTACGAAAGGGTTCTTATAAGTTCATTACGATTTGCAAATAAGCATTACTACTCTTATTAGATTTCTAAATCAATTGTTGGCAAAAAACTGCATCAACATCCACTATGGGGGTTATCTAAGGCGGTTTTGTGTCAATCACTCAGACCTCAACTGATTCTTCTGTTATGCATGGTTATTCTAAGAAATCCACAAAGACCACGTTTAATGCATCCATCACTTTGGTTTTGATAAGTCAGGCTACAGCACCAACATTCGAGTTTTGCTCGAGGGGTACCTGCTCGATGGAGCAGAACTCAAACTCAGACAACTCATCTTTAACCTTAGCTAGATAAGCCACCATTTTTATACCTCGAGGTTGATACTCCATCAATTTCTGTTAACAACAAGCTGAGAACAACTATAACATTGGATCACATTTGATTTTAGTTCTTTTGCCACCCGTATTCCTACCAATATAGCTCCGTACTCTGCTTCATTGTTAGATACTTCAAATACAAACCTCAGGGTTTTATGGAATCGATGTCCCTCAGGTGAGATCAGAATTATCCCACCTCCGGATCCATTTTCATTAGATGATCCATCAATGAAGAGTTTCCACAACTCTTGCATCGTTTTTCTGATTGGCTTATCCTGAAAACCTGTGCATTCTGCTACAACATTAGCAACCGCTTGACTCTTGATTGTTGTGCGTTGTTTATATAGTATCTCGAACTGACTAAGTTCGATGGCTCACTTAAGTAAACATTCCAATGATTTTTAGGTTTTTGCAAGACCTACCTTAAATGTTGATTGGTGAAGACATGGATGGTGTGGGACTGAAAATACGGCCTGAGTTTTCTCGAGGCCAAGATCAAGAAGAACGTGTGTTTTTCTATTAAAGCGTATCTGGATTCAGCTCCTAGAAGTGATTTACTCACGTAGTACACCGATTTTCTACGCCCGATTTTCTTCTCGAACTAATACGGCACTGACTGTATTTTTTGTCACAGCTAGGTATAAGAACAAACATTCTCCAGCTGTAGGTTTTGATAATTGGAGGGTTCGACTAGGTGAGTATTCAGAGTCTAAAACGTCTACTCACATTCTTTGGTCCACTCAAACTTTTTGTTTCCCGTGAGCAACTTGTAAAATGGGAGACACTTGTTAGTCGATTTTGAAACGAAGCAGTTTAGGGCCACCACTTTCTCAGTCAAGCTCTGTACATCTTTACGTGACCTAGGTGAAGGCATTTCTAATAACGACATGACCTTCTTTGGGTTTGCTTCTTTCTCCCTTGTGTTTACTGTGAAGCCCAAAAAATTTCCTGACGAAACCCAAAAGGTGCACTTCTGAGGGTCTAGCTTTAAGTCATATTTCCTTAGCATGCCAAAACATTCTTCCAAGTCGGATACATGGTTACTGACAATCTTTGATTTAATGAGCATATCATTGACATACACATCCATGTTTTTTCTGATCTCATTAACGAACATTTTGTTGACCAGTCATTGGTACATTGCACCAGCATTCTTTTGCCCGAATGTTATAACCTTGTAACAGTATATGTTATGCTCAGTCATAAAGCTAGTGTGCTCTTGGTTTGCAGGGTTCATCATGATCTGGTTATATTCAGAATATGCATCTGTGAAAGACATGAGCTTGATGACCGATAGTTGCATGTACAAACTGATCAATTCAAGGTATAGGAAAACAATCCTTAGGATAGACCTTATTGTGGTCGGAGAAGTCAATGCAAGTTCTCCACTTTCCATTGGGCTTTAGGACCAAAACCGGGTTTGCAATCCAGGTCAGATATTTTGCTTCCCTTATGAATCTACACTTAAGTAAGCGGGCTACTTCTTCTTCTAAAGCTTGCGATTGCTCCTTCCCCCAAAAGCCTTCATTTATGTACCTTTGCAGGCACAGCCTTGTCCAGATTCAGAGTATGCATTATAAATTTCGGATTGATTCCTTCCATATCCTGATGTGACTATGCGAAGCTGTCCAAGCTATTTCTTAAAAACTCAACCAATTCCTTCTTCCTTTAAGTTCCAATATTCTTTCAAACTTTTACAACTCTTGAAGGTACATTTAGGTCGATATTGATTTCCTCGAGCTTCTACAATGCTTGGAGCTTAGATCTATCTTTGCCTCATTTCGAATCAATGTCATCCTGTTGAGTTGGTGTCCTCTTACAATACATATACCTGAGGTCGAGAGACTTCATTGCTAGATGTCGAATGGAGGTGATAGCCTCAAAATTCATTAGCACGGGACATCCCAAAAATTGCGTCATATGCAGCCGGAAAATCGATTACAATGAACTTGAGCATTTTAATAACAACTCGCACATCTTCTCCTAGTGTCGCTACAAGCCTGATCATCCCTATGGTTGTTGTTCCTTCTCTTGAGAATTCGTATAGGGTCATCCAGGTCGCCTTAAGATCAGCTACAGACAGCCCCAACAGTTCTAGGGTGGGCCTGAATAGCACGTTTACAGAGCTCCCATTATCAATCAATATCCTCCGTACTCTTCGATTGGAAAACTGAACGGTTATCACCAGTGGATCATTATGCAGGAACTGGACATGGCTAGAGTCCTCTTCTGTGAAAATGACTGGTTGTTTCTCCAACTGCTGATGGTTTGATAACCTTTGCTCCAGAATGAACTCAGTGCCATTGTGGGATTTTTTCTCCTTTATGTACCTTTTCTGGGCCCCATTACTCATGCCCGCCAAATGAGGTCCTTCTGCGATAGTGGTTATATCCCCCCTTGACTGAATGGATTTTACGGAGCTGGATGAATATTTTGCCCGGCTGGCTGATTGGGAACTGCTCGGTTTCGGGCATAAGTGGCTAACGATCCAGCCTGGATGAGAGTCTCGATCTCCTCCTTTAGTTGGCGACAATCATTAGTATTATGGCTGATGTTGTTGTGATATCAACAAAATTTGGTGGGGTCTCTCTTCACCCTCTGGTGCCTCAAGGGCTCCATTTTCTTCCACAAATGGCGATTAGAGTTTGCCAAGAAGATACGCTCTAGCGTATCTGTTAGGTCGGTATAGGCGATGTAGACAAAATTGTACTTTTCACTGGGCTTGTTCTTTTTGGTTCCATTCTAGTCGCCCTCACCAGACCCTTTACGCTTATTACTCCCTGTCTGGTTATTCTAGGTAGCGAGTTGAGCCATAGCTACAACTTCTGCCGCCGCACCAACAATCTGGACAAGGGCCAGGCTGGTTCCTGCGATAGTAGATTGTGCCTCCTCCTGATTTATCCATTCCTGAGCCCGAGCTATAAACTCATCTACATTCCTTACTCCTTTCTACTAGAGTTCTTTCCATAAATCATCTCCTACTCTGATCTCTGTCCTCATAGCCATGAGTATGGAGCTATCTCGTGCTGCTACGATAGTAAACCAGTTCAGATATGCCTTTGAGGACTAACTAGGTTGTTGCTTAATGTTAGCCAATGAATAAACTTTAACACGAGTTTCCTTCGCAGCTTGGAACTGTCTCTTAAACTTAGAAGAAAGTTTCTTCCACGAGGTGATTGAATGTTTCTTGTAGTTGTTGAACCATAATCTGACCGGTCCAGTCAATGTTGCGGGAAAAAATATACATCTTAAGTCAAACCCAACATTGTGGGCCATCAATAATGTGTTGAGCGTCTCGTGACGATTGGACGAGTCAATGTTTCCATCATATACGGGCATGGTCGGCATCCCAAAGCCAATTGGATACAGAGTTGTCGTAATGTTAAGAGCAAAAGGCTCGAGCTCCTTATCGAAATCACACTCATCGACTCCTTTTCCAAATAGGAGTCTCTTTATCTAGTTTATTTGAAAGCTGATTATCAGCCACCATCCTATTGTACACATTAGATGTGTTATTTTCCCTCCAAGATTGAGCTCGGTTAGGCGGGACATTCCCTATGTCGCGTATGATAGACAGATCTCCCCTGGGCTGAGTATAACTCAAATCATCACGACGAATTGGATATCCTTTTTGTGAGTTCAGATGATCACGCAGGTCGGATGTGTGTTCGAGTGAAGAATTTGTGCGGAGCTCATGTGATTCCTCAAGTCGCTCTCATGCCTGCCTTCGCGCTGGCTCTCTAACCAGTAGCTTCCATTAGCGAAGCTTAGATGTCGTGGTTGAGATCAAGGACCTAGATTCCATCCCCTCAAGCTGGAGCATTCCTCTGAGGGCGAGGTGCACTAGATTATCTCACCCCTGATCTACTCCAACTTCCCAGGTGGGAGACAAGACCAATTTATTTATCCATGTCGGAGGCTCTGACTGTGGCACATATTGATTTGCTGGGGTGTCCCACCTCCTTGAATTGGCCCCAGCTCACCCTGTTTGGCCAGGCTGGATCATGGGAGTGTGAGTTGAATGATTGTTCCTACGAGGGTTCGTAGGTTGAGCATTCCGTGGGGTCTGTTAAGAAGGTACGGAGCTCGAGGTAGCAGTCTGAACAGACCAACTGACATGAGGTCGATGACTCCTATGATTATTAGTAGGCTGAGTATTTCGTTGGATCTGCTCTGAAGGTATGCAGCTCGGAGTTGCAGTTTTGACAGAACTACTAAGATTGGGTCTATTATTCTTGTGGGGCCTATGGAACCCACTTTGCCTCCTTTCGACATTAACATTGGTTATAGGACGGGGTAATTGAGCCAATATTTCCTCAATCTGCTGGTTAGCCTGATCAAGATGGCTCCTTACCTAGGAATTTTCCATCTCAATGGTCATCGCGTATCCTGGATGGGGATTTGGAGCGCCATCTTGGCCCACATGTTGCTTTCCAGGGTGACATTGAGCAGTTGAGCCTTCTCCAGCAAGGACGGATGCACGGTGCACCTCCTGATCATCAGGTTGTTCTATCTTGTTCTCACGCATAGACCGGGTGACCACCATGGTGATTGTTAGGTGAAACTTGCATGGAGAATTAAGCCTAATATGCTCTCAACAAAAGCACCAATCTGTTGATGCGTTTTTTCACCAATAGTGGATTAAGAAATCTAACAATAAAGATATTAGGGTTTTGCTAGACTGTAATTGAAATAACAAAAATGTATCAAGATAACTCACACTTTTACGTTGTTTAGTGGTAAAAATTCACCAAGTTCATGAGTCACTCTTATTAATCTCTTTGTTTCTCACCGTGAAATTATCTGTCACAATTTCACCAGAGTTTTATGTGGATGCCGAAAATCCACCAAATAAGAAAAACACACAAAAGAAGTTTCTAGTCCCTTAAAGAAGTAAATAGCTAAGGGGCACCAAGGGCGCCAAGTACGCAATGAAGGCAGAAGGTAATTATAAGCCATCGAAGTGTTAGACACTCGCAGAGCTCTAGGCCTCATGAGGTCATTCCAGGCCTCCAAGCTGCATCACCTTGTTAGACGTGTTTGTCATCCACACATGGCCCTTATCCGTGCCCCTCGAAGTTAAGGCCCCAGCCTCGCGAACACCACTCCAGCAGCACCCCGCGCAAGCCAACACCTCATGCGCCTAGCCTTGCCCCGAGGTGTCCCACACCAAGGACCTCACGCCAAGAAGACATTTCGCGCCTAGGATGTATCCCACGTCTCATCAAGGCATGCGCCTCGCGCCCGCGCGCACCAGGGGCCTCGCGCCCGCGCGCCCATGCGCCTCGCGCCCCGCGCGCACCAGGGGCCTCGCGCCCGCGCGCCCATGCGCCTCGCGCCCTGCGCGAACGAAGTGGCCCCGCGCGCCCATGCGCCTCGCGCCCCGCACGCACCAGGGGCCTCGCGCCCGCGCATGCGCCTCGCGCCCCACGCGCACCAGGGGCCTCGCGCCCCACGCGCACCAGGGGCCTCGCGCCCCGCGCGCCCATGCGCCTCGCGCCCGCGCGCATCAGGGGCCTCGCGCCCGCGCGCCCATGCGCCTCGCGCCCCGTGCGCACCAGGGGCCTCGCGCCCCGCGCGCACCAAGGGCCTCGCGCCCGCGCGCCCATGCGCCTCGCGCCCCGCGCGCACCAGGGGTCTCGCGCCCGCGCATGCGCCTCGCGCCCCGCGCGCACCAGGGGCCTCGCGCCCCGCGTGCCCATGCGCCTCGCGCCCCACGCGTACCAGGGGCCTCGCGCCCCGCGCGCCCATGCGCCTCGCGCCCCGCGCGCACCAGGGGCCTCACGCCCCGCGCGCACCAGGGGCTCGCAATGAGGTATGGCCTTGCCCATGGCCTCTCCCATGGCCTCGACCATGGCCTCGTCCATGGCTTCGCCCATGGCCTCGCCCATGGCCTCGCCCATGGCCTCGCCCATGGCCTCGCCCATGGCCTCGTCCATGGCCTCGCCCATGGCCTCGTCCATGGCCTCGCCCATGGCCTCGCCCATGGCCTCGCCCATGGCCTCGTCCATGGCCTCGCCCATGGCCTCGTCCATGGCCTCGCCCATGGCCTCGTCCATGGCCTCGTCCATGGCCTCGTCCATGGCCTCACCCATGGCCTCGCCCATGGCCTCTCCCATGGCCTCGGCCATGGCCTTGGAGGTGAGAATACTCACAAAGGGCAAGGTACATGCATGAATATGGAATGTGCCTACAAACCTAAAGAAGTCAGAGTACGGATATAGTACCCTTACCAGACAAGTAGTGGGAATGCCAGGAGTGGTTATGCAAGAATAGGAGTTATGGTCCGTACGTCTACGGCCATGGGTCAGAGCCGACACCACTACCTCCTGCGCCACTACGCCTTCCACCACGCATTAGACATGGGTACCGACAAGTAGTGGAGACATCCTCCTGACACCTGCTTCTGTACGGGGTGTACGACCACAACCTCTGAAGCCACTCCCCTGACACAGTACGTATGTACCACTTGGTCCCCTGGACCACTATGTATCTAAGGCCATTAGAGCCTACTATAAAAGGAACCCTAAGACCACCTGAAAGGGGGTTGGAAAATTCATTGTAAGGAGAGGCTATTGAGAAATATACCAGGATTTGCTCCATCATTTATCTGTGTCTACTTTTTCTTAAAGTTTATTCTTAGTTCTTACAAAAACCTCACTCGACTTACCTTTGAGTTTTCCGATCTAATTTCGTTGACGAGATTTCACCGTCAACATTTTAGTATACAAAAAATGTTCCCCTCTTTTTTGTCCAATTTCCCCTATATTTATAGGGAATTCTTCCTGGACAGTTTTGGGTAACCATGCATAAATATGGTAACGTACATTTTTTGGTAACATCCCATTTACATAAATACATTAATGCCTATAGATTCTATGCCCCTAAATTGGGTAATAAATACAAAATAATATCTTAGCATATAAGGATTCTCTGAGTCTTTTGGGATCCTTTACTATGCATCATGACCAGGCTTTCGCGAGCTGAACAATGCCTTCGAGTTGGATGTCGAAGAACTAACCTAACTTGACATAGACCAAGTTTAGAGTTTCTAGAAGGCAATCTGGCCAACACGCATCTCAAACTAAGTTGTTGGCGAAGGGATGATCTGGAGACTATATGGTTGTCGTAAGCTGTCAAATTTAACTCGATATATTCACTCCAGTGTTAACTAGTTGTTCTATCTATATACTTTCTTCATACGCTTTTCTTCCGGTTGTACCCCATGCTAAGTAATTCAGTTCGCATTAATTTTGGGGTACAACAACCCTCAACACCACAATGAAAACATGTCCCTTTGGGTTGCTTTTTCTTGGAAGTTTTGTTATCCTTATTCTCTTTGTTCTCCTTGCCTATAGATTACTTTTTAGGCTTCTTTTAGTATTTTTCATTGTCATTTTTATTAGATTTCTTTCTCTTCTTATTTTTCCCTTTTGAAGAGGAAGGTTTAGAATCAGCAACATTTGCTTATCTACTTTTTTAATTACTTTTATTGAGTGATTTGAAAGTATACAACTCATTTAACATATGGGTCATATTATAGTCCAACTTGTTCATAACATAGTTGGTAGTATATGTGGATAAAGCTAGTGTGAGTGATTCAAGTATCAGGCTTACTTGAGTCCTCTCATCAATGGTTTGTCTATGAACTTCCACATCATGCATTGCATTGATCATGTTTAGAACATGTTCTCTGACAAAAACTCCTTTCTTCATTCTTATGTTCATATCGACTCTGATATCCTCATGTTTGCATTGATCAGACTACTCTCCAAACACGGCTTGAAGAGACTCCTATATTTCATATGAAGCCTCCATATCTTCAAGCATCTTTCTGAGTGCATCACTCAAACTAGCAAACATGTAGCATTTAGCCTTGTTGTTGGATAAAATCCAAGCATCATACTTCTCCCAAGAAGTTTTTGGAGAAGTGGCAGCAGGGACCTCAAGACATTCATCAATAAAGACAAACTTGTGGTTTTCACAAATGAAAAAAATGTTAATGTTTGATTTCCATTTCAAAAAATTATCATCAGTGAGTTTTTCATTTGCAAGTAAAGCAGTAACAGGGTTTGAGTTATTCATCATTGCTTAAATAAATAAATAAGTAAAGCATAAAATGAATTCAATATACATTATGAATATCAGTAAGTTTTTTTGGAATAGTAAATATGATGCATGAATGCAACAAATTTATATAACACATAAAAAAAAATTATTATTAATTCTGCAATAAATTAATTTGAAAATTAGTGGAGTCCAAGAACTTTACTTAGCCAGTTAGATAGTAGTAGCAATAGTAATAGCTAGTAGTAGTTAAAATATGTTTATGACTGTGGATTTTGGTTCAAACCGCGACTTAGTTGGACACTCGTAGCAACACTTGTAGATTTATAAGTTTAACCTATAGTTTAAGAATATTAATTATGACCTAAGATTTGATTAATATGAGTGATTATGAAGATGATATTTATTATACTATAGGGTTTAGATAGACCCAATAAGATAATGACATTTGTCATGTGCATGTTTAATGAGAAATTAAGTATTTTTGAGGAATAGTTTATTAAGAGTAATATTTGAAAATCCCAGAGTCTGCCAGCAGCTTTGAAATTGTTATAGGACTCAGTCAAAGCTATTTACTTAATTCAAATTAGCATGAAAAGTGTAATTAAGTGTATAATATTTCAGCGTATGCCGATATATCGCAGCTCTAGGGGGCGATATATCGCCACACGGGGATACGAAAACACGTAACTTCGCACGACCACTTTGACGAGCATGAGGAATATCAGACCAGGGGATATATCGGCTCTAGGGTATGAATTTTGAATAATTTTGAAACCAAGCTCATTTTAATACTTAACCTCTTGATAAGTCCAGAATCTTTTTGACCGAGTCTTAAGCCTCTGCTGAACGAATATTCAAATGTTTTTCAATTAAAAAGTCATTATTTTTATTCAAGCTAAATGAAGATCTTTTCATTCTTGAACTCTATAAATAGGACCTAGTACCCATCCATTTCATTCATTCTTCAAGCAGAGTTCAAAGCCTTCAAGCTGTTAGTTTACTTTAGAGTGTTAAAAACTTGGGTTGGGGTTATAAGCTTTATCATCTTAAGCTTATTAAAAACTTGGGAAGTAAGGTTCATAGTGTGTATTTCGATTTCGAGGTGTAGTTCAGTAATAGTGCATTCAAGGTATTCCTATTTTTAGTTACTTTCTATATTGCTTCATTAGTTTTTATAGTTTTTCTCTACTCAATTCATAACTCGTTGTTTTCATTCGTGGTTAGGAATCTAAGTTCTTTGAACTTGAGGTTCTTGTTGGTAAGTACCTTCTCGGTGGTTAGTTCATTCCTTTTCATTTCTTTCTTTTAGAATACTCACCTTTCTATTAATGGTTTTTAGGAGTGTTCCAAAATCCCGACCTTGTTCTCACATCCCAGTATTTGGTAAGGAAAATAGGATAGTATTATGTGCTTATGTGATTATGCTATAGTATGTTTTTATATGGTATGATTATGCTATAGTATGTTTTTATATGTTATGTATGTTTTGGGGCTTATAGTTGCTATATAGCAAACCCCAAGACTTTATGTTTTTGGGGCTTATAGTTGCTTAACTAGCAAACCTCATTGTAGTTTGAGGCTTATAGTTGCTTAGTTAGCAAACCCCAATAGTCACCATGTACACGGGTTAGAATTGTGATATATGTTATAGTTTATGTTATATGTTTATGATTCATGTTTTAGTAGATTTTCCTTGCTGGGCATTAGGCTCATTCCTTTGTTTTATATGTGCAGGAAAATAGTTATGGCAGCGGGAAGATTCTTGGCAACTTGGGATTGTGTATTGAGGGAGAATGGAATCGATGGACTGCATGAATGATTCGAGGATGAAGTTGTTTAAGTCTTTTAAATTGTGATTTCTATGTATTTCTGCAAATAATTTTGTAACCAATTTATTTAAGACTTAAGTTATGTTATGTTTTATTTTCAAAACAATGGGATCCCATATCCTACTGTGAATTTTATGTAGTTTAACTTTTGTTTTATAGTTTTAATGAAGTTATGATTATTTCATATGTATGTTTTCTTAAAGATTAGTGTCTATGTATAGTAGTTATCAATGGTCCAAAGTCTAGAATAAGTTGGGTCATTACAGTTAGTATCAGAGAAAATGGTTCATCCGCATGAAGTTCTCCTCGATACACACACTCAAAGCTCCAAATCTGATCACCAAGTAAGTGTTTGAGTTTTATTTATTATGTTTATAAGTATAGCTAACGATTTTAGCCTTTATATTTTCAGTTAAGAATGAACAGAGCATTAACTTATGAGGATATCCGAGCCATTAAGGATTTAGAAAGAATTAGAGAACCCCAAAACACTGTAGGAGTGTTAGAGAGAATCACTCGGAGGCTACTTTTGTTCCACAAGGAGATAGGTCACCTCCAAGAATCTAAGCAAATCATGATGAGATCAACAGAGCAATACGTTTTACTACTTAGACTTTTTAGAGATTATCCTACTGTAAATGCAGCCTTAGAAGAAATTTGGGAGACGATAGATGATGAAGATGAATTGTCGGTAGCTATAAGATATTATTTTCTCATAGTTAGGTTCACTTCAAAAATGGAATTTCAGTTTACAAATGAACAAAAACATAGAATTTTTACGAATCTTCCTCGAGGGAATTTTGAGGCACAAGACAATGAAGACTATGAAAAGATAGAAGATGATATGCTAGATGAAGGATCGAATGTAGAAGATCCCGATTTTTAGAATAGACTAGTTTCATTGTTTATTTTCATTTATAATTTGTTTTCTTTTATGATTGTAAATAGTGAAAACTTTCTTTTCCAAATTAATATCATGGTTATTTTGTTATCATGTATGAGTTTGATTTTTCTTTTGCAATCATAATAAATAATAAATAAAATGAATAATGACTAAGTTTGGTGAGGGTGGATACAAATCAATGAACAGAGTTTCTATATTGAGAGTTAGGGGGCAATAGTAGTGGGAACGATTTTACTGATCCCATCCCTCCCTCAATATGGTTAACTTTGGAACAAAGATGAGTTTCGAGTGTGAGAATTAAGTCATATAGGATAATTAGAAACAGACTTAGAAAATAATAAAGGTGGCTTATTTTTCTAAGTATAGTATCCCGCACTAATAATAAAGAAGACTTATATAATTTTCATAAGAAGTCAAAATTAATAGGTCCGAGTTATGTTTGTTTAGATTAAGTTTTGCCTTAGAGCCTATTAGGGTAAAGTTCTAACAGGTTTTTTTTATCTGTTAGAACTCTGCTGTGATGTCACTCCGAAGATCATCTCGCACCAACGGAAATGCCTCCAACGCTGGTCCAGTGAACAATGAAGCCCTTCCGGTTCGCAGAAGGGGAGTGCGTGCTGCTGCCAGCCGCAATGCACAAACGACACCGCCAGTTGACAACACTGCGGAGATCACCAGACTATGACAACAAGTCGAGGAACTATTGTAGCAACAGTGACATCAGGCTCAGCCTCAGACTCAACCTCCGCCGCAACCACAGCCCCAGCAAATGGCCTCGTGTAATGACCCACTACTCTAGACTTTTGGACCATTAACGAAACTATACATACAAAACCTTAATAGAGCTTACATTTGCGAAAATTACCATAATTTTATTAAGTAACTTGTAAAAATAAGAGTTACTTACAAAATATCAAGAAGGATATGGGATCCCATTGTCTTTAAAAACAAAAGATGATTTAAAATGAAAGGAATTACATAAGAAGTGCGGAAAATACATGTAAAACCATAAAAAGTAAAACAAGACTACATCCTTGAGAAATCGAACTCTCGACTCCTTGACTCCATTCACCATCGATACACATTCTCTAAGCGTCCACGAATCTTACCGCCTCTAAAGCTATTTTCCTGCACATAAAACAAAAAGGAATGAGCCTAATGCCCAGCAAGGAAAATCTAACACATAGTCATAAACATAAATTTCATAATAAACATAAAGACATATTATAACACTTATTACATACACTTATTATAATGGCCATTATTACTTGGGGTCCCATAGACTAAACAAGTCATATGCCCATGAGATTAGTGGGGTCCTACTAGCTAAGTAGATCATATGCCCATAATCTATTTGGGGTCTTGTTAGTCTTATGGGTCATATGCCCAAGCCTACAAACATACATATTCATAACATATTTATAACATATTTCATAACATAACACATAAGATAACATAAGCATAAAACATATAGATTCTATCCTATTTTCCTTACCAAAGTTACCGGGATATGTGGACAGCGTTGGGACTTTGGAACACTCCTAATAACCATTATGAGAAAGAGTGAGTCTAATGAAGAAAAAGAGATGAAAAGGAATGGGAAGACTAAACCATTGAAAAACATGCTTACCGAAACTTATGTGCTCAAGAACTTAGATTTCCTAACCAAAATAAGAATGAGGTTAGGAGACTGAGTAGAAGGCTATGAGAAAGAAAATAACATAAAACAAATGATCTAGAGTTTTGGTTTACCTCAAAGACTTGTAAAACCAATCTACACCACAACCGAAATACTATAGAACCTTACTTCCCAAAGTGTTTGATAAGCTTATGATGTTTAAGCTTATGATTTCCCCAAACCAGGTGTTTACACTCTCACACTCACTTAACACTTGCAGCCTCTGAACTTAGAGCAAAAGATGAATAATGGCTGGGTACTAGGTTCTATTTATAGAGTTTTGGAATGAAAGGATCTTGATTTTACTTGAATAAAAATAATAGCTTTTTAGGTGAAAAATATTTGAATAATCGTTCAGCAGAGGCTGAAGACTCATTCAAAAAGATGATGGACTTATCAAGAGGTTGAATGGCTGAATGGAAAATGAATTCAAAACATTTCAAAATACACTGAAGGAGGCGATATATCGCCCCCTGTAGGCGATATATCACCTGGGCCAGGTATGCCCGAGGCAGCCGTGCATCGTCTCGTGTTTTCCGTATCTACGTGCTGCGATATATCGCCCCCTATAGCTGCGATATATCGGCACACTCTGATTAATTAAACACGAAATTACACATTTTTAGCTAAGTTTGAATGGAGTAAACAGCCTTGACTAAGCCCTCAACGTATTCAAAGCTGCTGACTGACATTATAGCATTCAAACTTTACTCCTTATTAAATTTAATCCTCAAAACACTTAATTCTTAATCACCCATTCATAACATGTGCTTAAAATCCTATTGGTCCTCATCTAAACCTTATAGTATAACAAATATTATCCTTAATATCAGTCATATAATCAAACCTTAGGTTAAACTTAATATTCTTAAACTATAGGTTAAACTTAGAAAATCTATAAGTACTACTATGAGTGTCCAAATAATTCTCGGTCTGAACCAAAAATCCACAGTCACAAAGATAATACTATACATACTATAATACTACTCAATAATTAGCTAAGTAAAGTTCTCGGACTCTACACCTCGGCACCCCAACAAGTTGGTCCATATGGGGGATGGCCAGTGGCGAATTATGCTCCATATCCAGTACAGCAAATGGAGCCAGTTTATGAACGGTTCCATAAGCAACACGCTCCAAATTTTGAAGGGACTATAGCCCCTTCGAGGCAGAAGAGTGGCTAAGAAACATGGAGCCAATCTTGACACACATGAATCTAGGCAACGCGGACCGCATATCCTGCATTTCGTCTCTGCTCAAGAAGGATGCCAGGATATGGTGGGACTTAGTCCAGTAGACGCATGATGTTGCCACTATCACTTGGACCCGATTTGTGGAGGTGTTCCATAAAAAGTATTATAATTTGGATGTTATCACTTCAAGAGTCGAGGAGTTCGCCGGCCTAAAGCAAGGGAGTTTATCAATGGTAGAGTATGCTCGGCAATTCGACCGATTAGCTAAGTTCGCATCAAAAATGGTTCCAACTGACTATCTGAGGGTGTCTAAGTTCGTTAGAGGACTTCAACCGAAGATCGAGCTAGGGGTTAACCTAGCAAACCCAGGAAATACTACATATGCCGATGTTCTAGAGACGACAATAAAAGAGGAAAGGCTGCAGGCTAACGTTAGTAAAGAAGAAGCCAGAAGCCAGTAAGCCTGAGCCTAGACAGCAGAATCAACCTCAGACTAGTCGGAACAACAACCACAAAAAAAAACAGCAATCAATCCAGCAATAACAATAACGGTTAGAAAAGAAGGCATCCTGACAATAAGCAGTCCGACAACGATAAAAGGGCATGGACATACAATGGAAGCAGTAGGTCGGGTTATGTAGAGTACCCGCAGTGTACTAAGTGCCAGCAGAAACATCCTGGTGAATGCTGGGAAAACACTAAGGGATGCTACAATTGTGGTGAGGAAGGTCACCGAAACAAAGAGTTTCCTCAGCTCAAGACAGGAGGGAAAAAGGAAGATAAGATGGTTCCTGCCAGGGTATTTGCCTTAACCCAAGGAGAAGCTGATGCTAGCAATAAGGTGGTCACAGGTCAGGTTTCTATCCTCAATAATATATGTTCTGTATTATTTTATCCGGGAGCCACTCATTCGTATATCTCATTAGGAATGATAGAAAAACTAGGCAAACCTTGTGAAAGATTTAGAACTAGGTTTATAACTGAGTTGCCTTCGGGCAAAGTAGTTCTATCATCACGGATAGTACGAGGCGTACAGATCAAGATTGGGGACATAGAATTAGAAGGAGACCTGATAGAACTAGAGATCAAGGACTTCGCATGATACTAAGCATGGACTGGCTAGCATGGCATGGCGCAACCATCAACTGCAAACGCAAGAAGGTGATGTTCGAGACTCCTGGCGGCCAGAGATTATGTTTCATGGGACAAGTTTCAGGACTAAGCACACCACTAATATCATCTCTCAAAGCTCAAAGGATGATAGAAAAAGGATGTCAAGCATTCTTAGCCAGCATCACAGACGTAGTAAAGGAAACACTGCTTAAGGTTGGAGACGTCCACATTGTACGAGAATTTCCAAAAGTATTTCCCGATGACTTACCAGGCTTGCCACCGAGTCTATCTCCAAGGCACCACACCGGATGGCACCTACAGAACTCAAGGAGTTAAAGATGCAGCTACAAGAACTCTTAGATTTGGGTTTCATTAGACCAAGTCATTCGCCATGTGGAGCACCGGTTCTATTTGTGAAGAAGAAGGATGGAAGCATGCAGATGTGCATAGACTATCGCGATCTGAATAAGGTAACAATTAAGAATAAGTACCCGCTACCCCGGATTGACGACTTCTTTGATCAACTCTGAGGTACGACCGTATTTTCAAAGATTGATTTACGATCGAGTACCATCAGCTCAACGTGCGGGGAGATCATATTTCTAAGACAGCTTTTATAACTCGTTGTGGGCATTACTTGTTCTTAGTTATGTCTTTCGGTCTTACCAACGCTCCAGCCGAGTTTATGGACTTAATGAATAGGGTCTTCAAGGACTACTTGGATAAATTTGTCGTAGTGTTCATCCACGACATCTTAGTATACTCCAAGGACGAAGTCGAGCACGAGGAACATTTGAGGTTAATCCTATCGCAACTAAAGGAGCATCAACTCTACGCCAAGTTCAAGAAATGAGAGTTTTGGCTTTCGCAAGTGGTGTTCCTTGGGCACAAAAGCTGCTGAGCAGGAGCTGATCAATGCCGGAATAGAAGTAGTTGTCGGTAAGCTGGCTAATTTTTCTATCCAGTCAAATCTACTAGAAGATATATGAATTGGGCAAGGGCATGATGACACACTCATAGAAAACATGGATGCAGTTAGAGAAGGCAAGGCCACAGATTTCTCAATATCTGGTCAAGGGTTATTGAGATATAAGGATTGGGTATGCGTGCCAAATGATCAAAGGATTAAGATGACGATTCTAGAAGAAGCACACAGTACCCCGTACTCAGTTCACCCAGGGTCGACCAAGATGACACATGACATAAAGGCAATGTATTGGTGGCTAGGGATGAAGAAGGACATAGCAGAATTTGTGTCTAAGTGTTTAATATGCCAGCAAGTGAAAGCAGAGCATCAGCGGCCTGTAGGCTTATTGTAACCACTTAGCGTACCAGAATGGAAGTGGGACAATATAGCTATGGACTTCGTGACGGGTTTGCCTCGAACAAGCAGGCATCATGATTTAGCTTGGGTAGTAATAGATAGACTAACCAAGTCCACTCATTTCCTGCCTGTTAAGACCTCATACACAGCGGACCAATATGCAGACATCTATGTCCAAGACACAGTAAGGTTGCATGGAATCCCCAAGACAATAGTGTCTGATAGAGGATCGGTGTTTACATCGAGATTTTGGGGAAGTTTACAGCAAGCCATGGGTTCTAAGTTAAGTCTTAGCACAGCTTTTCATCCTCCGATAGACAGTCAGTTCAGCGTACGATACAAATTTTAGAGGATATTCTATGCGCTTGTGTACTTGATTTCAGAGGATCATGGAATAAGTACTTGTCGCTGATAGAGTTCTCCTACAACAATAGCTACCAGTCAACGATTGGGATGGCACCTTATGAGTCGCTTTATGGAAGAAGGTGCCAATCACTGCCACACTGGGATGAGGTAGGAGAAAGGAAGCTCCTTGGTCTCGAAGCTGTTAGAAAAGCTCAAGAAGCAGTAGAGCTGATTAGAAAGCGTATGCTCACTGCTCAAAGCCGTCAAAAAAGCTATGCAGATGCCAAGCGACTCGATGTGGAATTCAAGGTCGGAGATCAAGTCTTCCTGAAGATATCTCCTATGAAAGGTGTTAAGCGGTTTGGGAAGAAAGGCAAGCTTAGTCCCTAATATAAAGGTCCTTTTGAGATATTGGACAAAGTGGGAGCAGTTGCATATAGATTAGCCCTACCGCCAACCATAGCAGATAGCCAAAACGTGTTCCACATCTCAATGCTACGCAAGTATGTGTCAGACCCATCTCACGTCCTCAAGTACGATACGATAGCACTCCAGAAGGACTTGAGTTACGAGGAACGACCAGTTAGCATCCTAGATAGAGGGATGAAGCAGTTACGGTCCAAGAGTATTCCGATAGTCAAAGTCCAATGGAGTAATAGTTCTGAACAGGAGGCAACGTGGGAGTTGGAGGAAGACATGCGAGGCCGGTATCTGGAATTATTTGGTAAGTAAATTTCAAGGACGAAATTCTTTTTAATAGGGGAGAATTGTAGAGTCCAAGAACTTTACTTAGCTAGTTAGATAGTAGTAGTAATAGTAATAGCTAGTAGTAGTTATAGTATGTTTATGACTGTGGATTATGGTTCATACCGGGACTTAGTTGGACACTCGTAGCAACACTTGTAGATTTTATAAGTTTAACCTGTAGTTTAAGAATATTAATTATAACCTAAGGTTTGATTAATATGAGTGATTATGAAGATGATATTTATTATACTATAAGGTTTAGATAGACCCAATAAGATAATGACATTTGTCATGTGCATGTTTAATGAGAAATTAAGTATTTTTGAGGAATAGTTTATTAAGAGTAATATTTGAAAATCCTAGAGTCTTCCAGCAGCTTTGAAATCGTTATAGGATCCAGTCAAAGCTGTTTACTCAATTCAAATTAGGCTGAAAAAGTGTAATTACGTGTATAATATTTCAGCGTATGCCGATATATCGCAGCTCTAGGGGGCGATATATCGCCACATGGGGATACGAAAAACCCATAACTTCGCACGACCACTTCGATGAGCCTCACGAATATTAGTCCAGGGGATATATCGGCTCTAGGGCATGAATTTTGAATAATTTTGAAACCAAGCTCATTTTAATCCTTAACCTCTTGATAAGTCCAAAATCTTTTTGACTGAGTCTTATGTAACGACTCAACTATTCTAGACCTTGGACCATTAATAACTACTATACTAATCTTAAAAAAATGTACATATGAAATAACCATAACTTTATTTAAAAACTGTAAAGTAAAGGTTAAATACATAAAAATTCATTTAGGATATGGGATCCCATTATTTTGAAAATGAAAAAACATAACTTAAAGAAATTGGTTACAAAATTAAGTGCGGAAAAATAATACATAGAAATCATAACTAAAAGACTAAAAAAATACTTCATCCTCTAATTGAACGCTCAATCCATCGATTCCATCCTGCCTCAATACACATCCCCAAGCTGCCAAGAATCTTTCCGCTGCCATAACTATTTTCCTGCACATATAAAACATAAAGGAATGAGCCTAATGCCCAGCAAGGAAAATCTACTACAAGCATGAAACATAATTATACACATAACTATAAGCTATAAACATATAACATATATCTATAAAGACGTACATCATATAAGACTATACTATTAATGGCCATTAAAACATGTGATAAACCATCTACGTCCCCTTTCTAATATCTGAGGTAGGTTAGATCACATGGTAGGTTTATGATAACCCATCTTCGTCCCATGTCTAATATATGAGGTAGGGTAAATCATAACCATGAAACATAAGAAAATATAACATAACATACTATAGCATAACTGATCATAACATATCAACATAACATATAAGCATATAAAACTATCCTATTTTCCTTACCAAAATACCGGGATGATGAGAACAAGGTCAGGATTTTGGAACACTCCTAAAAATCATTAATAGAGAGGTGAGTTTTCTAAAAGAAAGAGAAGAAGAGGAATGAACTAAACCATCAAGAAGATACTTACCAACAAGAAATCTCAAGTTTGAAGAACATAGATGCCTAATCAAGAATAAAGAATACTGAGTTAGGATTTGAGTAGAGAAAAACTATAAGAACTAATGAAACAATACATAAAAGGAACTAAGAATAGGAATACCTTTGAAATTGCTATGACCGAACTACACCTCGAAACCGAAATACACACTATGAACCTTACTTCCCAAGTGTCTAATAAGCTTAGAATGATAAAGCTTATAACCCCAACCCAAGTGTTTAACACTCTAAAGTCTCACTAGCACCTGGAAGACTCTGATTAATGCTTGAAGAATGAATGAAAAGGCTTGGTGCTAGGTCCCATTTATAGAGTTCTAGGAATAAAAATATTCATTTTGGCTTTGAATAAAAATAATGAATTTAATTGAAAATATTTGAATATCCTTTAGCCAAAGGCTTAGGACTTGGTCAAATTGTTCAGAGAGATTTAAGAAGTCAAAGCTTGATTTTTAAAACAAAAATAATAAAAACAAATAGAATCCTAACTTCTAACTCCCTAAATCTCGTAACTCTAAACTCCCATGCAGTAAATTCAATATATCTAGAGCTATAGGACTCCGATTTAGACTCTCTTTATACTGTTAGAAATTTAATTCAAATATCTACAACTTTCTAGAAATATTATTTTTCGAAATTCATAACATAACTGGGTCAAAAATAGGTTGGAAGTTACAGTACCCTAAAATTACGAAAAATCTATTTAATTATCTAAATCTCAAATAAATAAAAGTGTGACAAATGTCATACTCCTAACAAATTATGGTGAAGAATAAGTCTTATATTTCTCTTATTTTATCATTAAAATAATAATTCCTTAATAATCATAGATATGAAAAGTGTCATATTCCTATTGGCTCTATCTAAACCTTAGGAATAACCATGCTCATGACAAGTGCCATATTCTTATTAGCTCTATCTAAACCTTAGGTTATACTAATAATTATCATATTAATAACCATCAATATTAATCAAACCTTATGTTATAATTAATATTCTTAAACTATAGGTTAAACTTATAAAATCCATAACTATTGCTAGGAGTTTCCAACTAAGTCCCGGCTTGAACCAAAATCCACAGTCATAAATATACTACAACTACTACTAGTTATTACTATTACTACTATTATCCAACTAGCTAAGTAAAGTTCTTGGACTCTACATCTTAAGCCTCTACTGAACAAATATTTAAATGTTTTTCAATTAAAATGTCATTATTTTTATTCAAGCTAAATGAAGATCTTTTCATTCTTGAACTCTATAAATAGGACCTAGTACCCAGCCATTTCTTTCATTCTTCAAGCTGAGTTCAGAGCCTTCAAGCCGCTAGTTTACTTTAGAGTGTTAAACACTTGGGTTGGGGTTATAAGCTTTATCATCTTAAGCTTATTAAACACTTGGGAAGTAAGGTTCATAGTGTGTATTTCAATTTCGAGGTGTAGTTCGATCATAGTGCATTCAAGGTATTTCTATTTCTAGTTCCTTTCTGTATTGTTTCATTAGTTTTTATAGTTTTTCACTACTCAATTCCTAACTCGCTGCTTTCATTCGTGGTTAGGCATCTAAGTTCTTTGAACTTGAGGTTCTTGTCGGTAAGTACCTTCTCAGTGGTTAGTTCATTCCATTTCATCTCTTTCTTTTAGAATACTCACCTTTCTATTAATGGTTTTTAGGAGTGTTCCAAAATCCCAACCTTGTTCTCACATCTCGGTATTTGGTATATGTTATATGTTTATGATTCATGTTTTAGTAGATTTTCCTTGCTGGGCATTAGGCTCATTCCTTTGTTTTATATGTGCAAGAAAATAGTTATGGCGGCGGGAAGATTTTTGGCGGCTTGGGATTGTGTATTTAGGGAGAATGGAATCGATGGACTGTGTGAACGATTCGAGGATAAAGTTGTTTAAGTCTTTTAAATTGTGATTTCTATGTATTTCCGCAAAAAAATTTGTAACCAATTTATTTAAGATTTAAGTTATGTTATGTTTTATTTTCAAAACAATGGGATCTCATATCCTACTTTGAATTTTATGTAGTTTAACTTTTGTTTTACAGTTTTAATGAAGTTATGATTATTTCATATGCATGTTTTCTTAAAGATTAGTGTCTATGTATAGTAGTTATTAATGGTCCAAAGTCTAGAATAAGTTGGGTCATTACAAGGTCAGACTAATTCTAAAATAATTTTGAGACATTTCTCAAATACATAAGTGAAAACTTAAAATCAATTATTTTCTCTTTTGACTTACAAACAAACGCTAGTTTGGTCAAGATTAACTAGTCTTCTCAGAAGCCTAGTTAACATTTGTGAGTGTAACCCATTATTTTAGATTAATGACTTAACTCAAGAGTGTGCCTATGGGTCAGCCAAACTTGAAATACATCATTCAATCCTATTATTTAAAGAAGTTATCATTGAATAATAACACAGCCAGAAACCTTCCTTAGGAGGATGCAAACAAAGGGGCCTCGAGGCCCATTCCGTGAAACATCGGTGTTAGCTAATAATGGACACCATAAGATATAGTGTTATGTCTCCTGCTCCCACTAACTATTTTAAAATTTGTGTTTTCTCAAAACATCCTATGCTTTTTAATTAATTCAATTAATCAAATTAATTTACCAAAGATATTCTAATAATTATTAATCTCATTAAGCATTTAATCATTAAACAATATTTAATAAAACTACTAAATAGATCCTTAAATTATCTAGTCATTAAATGCTCTAATTATTAAGAATGTCATTTTCCTATCTAATAAAATTAGTTATCAAATAGGTCTTGAAATTAACACTTAAAATTAATTTACCGCTTTATTATATATTAATCATATGATTCATTAAGTGCATATAATCAAATAAAACGTTCCTAATCAAAACATGTTTCTACTCGATATTAGATGCATGCTTTGATTAGATAATGTATGCCTGGTATGTTATAATGCATGACAGTGTTATTAAACACATTTAATACATTTACCCATTTAAATAAATAAATGTGAGCTAGGTGTTTTGGGTATTTTTGGAAAAATTATAACACTTGCAAAATATACAATAAAAATGTAAATCCTATCTAAGGCCTAAATAAGATCTTCTATCTTCATTATTTGGGCATTAAAAGTAATCTTGGTCCACTTCCTCCTTTATCCATTTTAATTTTGTATTAAAATAACTTTAATTTTCTTAAACTAATTTTAAGAATAATTAAACTTGATTTATAAAAGCCAACCAGTTATTAGGCCCAATTTGAAATTGGACTCAAACTAATTAATTCAAAATAAACAATTCTAATGGGCTTTGTGAAAATCCCTAATGGATAGCATGCTGCAAATTAGGGTTTCTTAGAAACCATAATTATATGGCAACTAGGGTTCAGCAAGGTGCGCCAGGAGCATGCACGCGAGGAGGGTTGGCCACCGGGTGTCGCACGTATGGGCACGCCAAGCATAAGGGGAGTGCTCGGGCTAGGGAGGTGGTAGCAGGCGCAACGGGCGGGGCTCAGGAGTGCCAAAGGGCATGCACACAAATGATGGAGGGGCGCCGGCTGGCGCGCGAAGGGCTCGGGGCCACCAAGTCGGGCGTGTGCTTGGCTCGATGTGGTGCTCGGCAGGGGTCGAGTGGCCTTGCTACTTGGAGCTCAGGAGGAGTATTTGAATAATTTCAAAATTGCAGGAAATAAATTACAATAATCATATGCCCCAAAATGCCTTACATTTTTCAGATCTAGAAAAAAAAATTAATAATAATTCATAAACCCAAAACACCATATAATTAACGACTCTTAAAAATAAACATTCATCAAAATAAACATCCTTTCATTCATCACATATTGTAATAATATAAGAATGCATATTATACTCACACAACAATTGATGTATGCATAGATTAATGACCGCTCTCGTACCAATTGTTGGTAGCTGGTTACCATATGCACAGCGGAAAGGATAGGGTGGTGTGGCTAGAGATTTAAAAAAATTTATTCAAACAATCTTTAAATAACGGATCCATTAATATGGAAATATTAATATTTTTATAATTCACAAGTTGGTAATTGGTTTACCATATGCTCTCGTACCAGTTGTAGAACAATCAAGAATCCTCGCTATCTTTTAGTACCTATAACGAACATCAAATCCAAGAGCTTCTAAAATGTATCTCTATACCTCAAGACGTGTGTGGGAACGTAGAGTAATGGTGGGAAAACTTCTTATTCATAAGATGTACTCGACTCATAAGATCTTGGAATATTAGGTCTGAGACAATTTTCAAGCATAGAGAAAAATAATACGATATATTTTCTCTCTGTGTGAAACTATTTCCACCTGATAGATTTAAAAAAGAATCAATTAAATTCAAAATTCAAATTATAAACCAATTATTAAATAAATAAAAGAAACATCAAATACCCATTCTGTGACCTTGTTACCCACTAACTACAATGCATATACTCTAGTTGGCATGTAACACATGCATGATTTAAAGGATGTGTTCCAACCACTTCTTTTAATTATTATTTAATAATTATTTATTCAAAATTATCTATACTTGATAACTTATCTTATCAGAAAAATTATAGAATAATATCATTTCAAATTTAATTTGAATTTTCATAAATATATTTTCAAATTATTTCAATAAATAAAACTAATTTATTCAAAATTAATTATCTTAATTATTTAAATAGCCATTTTCGAAAATCCCTATTTTATTAAAAAATAATTTTCAAAAATCCCTATTTTATTAAACAATAATTTTTGAAAAATATATTAATTAATTTATTACATATTCGAGATTGAAGAACTAATTTCTTTCAAATATGCAATTTTCCTAATTTTTTTCCAATTTCAACTCTTACCTTGAATAGTGTTGATAGAGTCATCTCGGGGACCTATGGACCTATAATTTCAAGCTCCAATAAATTTAGATTATTAATTAAAATTCTTTAATATAATAACCTTAATTTATTAATCTCAAACTTATTCTACTAAAAATATGAGACTGCACTATTTTAATTATACACATTTATTTATTGTCTACTTTTAAGTATAAAAATTTTCATCGATTTAATCACTATATAAAATTCAATGGTGTATTAGAAATTCATAATTAAAGTAGGAATTAATTATCATTTAACTTCTTTAATTATATATTGTTTCCTTAAGTATCATTTACTTTACTAGTGAAGGTTAATTCATAAACTGATTTATGAATTTGAGCTCAATAACTTTCAGTTCCAAAAATCAACCCTTAAAAGAACCATTATTCAATTCCTATTGGAAATGTATAGATTCCATATCTGTATATTATGTCCCCAACACTCTACATCAATGAGTTCCCAAAGAATAAGTTTTCAGCCTGATCATTCTGACAAACCATAATGAGTGAATCAAAGAACTCATTCGACATAAACAAGAGTTCATAATAACTTCAGTATTAAGATAAATTTGTATATTATCATCTTATTGATATATTTAATTAATACTTATAAAGTAAAAAGTATTATTAAGTATTAATAACATATTGTATCCCGTTCATGTATAACCACTTTATACAAAGTACTTCCACTAAAATGTCCTACTACATTAGTAATCTGGATCTAGATTACATGTATTCATAATACTAGTGAACCGTACTTACAGAATTTATTCCAAAGATTTCATATAAATTTGTTTTATTTCGAACTATTTAAATTTGTTCCCTACAATCTTAATCCTCTCATACCAATATAAGATTGTAGTCACAATAACGAATTTGAGAATTTTTTTTATATTCATATTATATTATTCTGTCAATAATAATAAACAATCAATATATGCTAAAAATTCATTTCAAATATTTATTTCATAAAATATTGTTCAACACATATTCTTTAAAGGGCACTATTCCCAACAGATAACACAATCCTAATATCCCGAGCCTTTGAGAGAACATGACTTTCTTTGAAATAACTAGGGTTTGAACTTTACGATGCTTGATAAATAGTATAGTCTTTCGGCTAGAAATGATGACTTGGGCTAGGGTATATTTCAGCCAAGTGAGGGAATAATGATGGTGATAGTGACAAAGCTAGGTCTCGAACACAAGGGAAAGAGAGAAGAAGAATTCGAACACCACTAGGATTCTTGGTGGTTTCCGCTATGTGGAGTGTTTGTGAGCAAAAATGGAAGAACTTAAGAGAGTATATTGCATAGCAATTTTAAAAAAAATGGAGAAGCTAGGACACTCTGAGTGTGTGAAAATGAAGAGCACCAATGCTCTATTTATGGGCTCTAAACTCCAACTGGTTCCTTAATCTTCTCCACTATCATCAAACAAGTTTTCAAAAATTGAATTTCCCTCCTCAAAGTTGTTTCGACCAAGCCTATTCAACACTCTATTCTTTTGCTAAAGTTCATCATTGGATGCCTCATACTCTCTAATGTAACAAAATGAAGTCAAGGTCCATTTTTGCTTCCTCAATAGTCTCCCACTACACAAAAATACCCCTTTTGGGTTAGTCAAACAGGTCAGTCAACACCATTGACCGAGAATTAACATTTGGGGTAGTTCGGCACCGCTACAAATGAAATGGTATTTGCGTCAGTTAGAACACTGAAGGTGTTAGTGGGGACCGTTTGAGTCAGTGGGGCACTAACGTTGTTAATGGCATCATTAGCGTTAGTGCCCCACTGACGCAAACGTTCTGTTAGTGTCAGTGGGGCACTGATGCTAACGCCCTTGCACACTAATACACCCCCCTCTCATTTGCCCTAACATTTCAGAAAGAAAAAAAATTGACGTTTTCTCTCTAAAACCAACGCCTCATCCGAACATTTTGACATATTTTGGTAAGTTTTCTTCATTTTTTTTTCAATTTTAAGGTTAAAATGACGATTTATATATTATTATGAAACTTCTGCATAGTTTTTTTTAAAAGATTTTGTGTAGATTTTTTATTTTTGAAGATTATTGTTTGAAAACACAAAAACTTTCTCTGTATTTTGGGGTTTGCTACTTAAAGAACCTACATTACTCAATTAGCACAAGAAAGTGCACTTTTATTAATTTTTATGAATTAAATTTAATTTTGTGATATATTTTATGAAATAGATATATTTCAAAATTTTAAATTTTGGGTTAGTTTTATATTGAGATTATGTAATTGTTTTAGATTTAAACTTTTCATTTTAATATTTTAGAATTTTTATAATTTTTTTTATTAAAATTTCTTTATTTTTGTTAACTTTTTTAATTTTTTTATTGAATTTAATTTCGGATTTTATTATGTATATGGGTATATATATTAGATTATATATTTTCTATAAGTTCCACTTTATTAATTGTTTAGTTTTAACAATTTTAGTAATTTTTCTTTATATTTTGTTAACTTTTCATTTTTTTTTTAATTTTGGGTTTAATAGTTTGAATATGTATATATATATTAAATTATTTATTTTCTTTAAGTTCCATTTTATTATTTTGAATATTTTTAATGTTTTGTTAACTTTTTCAAAAAATATATATTTAATTTTGGGCTTAAGTATATAAATGGGTATGAATAAATAAATTATGTGTTTTCTTTAAGTTCCACTTTATTGTTTATTAAGTTAGAATAGTTTTAGTATATTTTGTTAACTATTTCATTTATTTTTTGTTGACGAATTTGTTGGTGAGATCAAGCTTTGGAAGATTTTATATTGGAGGTAATATTTTTGACCTTAATATATAATTAAGATATTGAACTTAGTGGAATGTAGGAATGATAAATTACTGGAGATAGGTTATGAGACTATGCGCTGCGATGATATAAGGCTGGAATTAGGCATGTACTGATTGATTAATTGGTTTGTTGTGTTTATGTGATGAATATAGGTTCATTTAAATTTGGGAAATGTGATAGAAATAGGGAAAATGTTGCCCAATTTTATTAGATTTAGTTGTTGACCCACGATTTGGCCTACGACACGGAGTCAAATATATGACAAAGGATAAAACGTCAAGTAAGAAAGATGATCTAATGGAAGAGAAGAATGTTGGGGTTTTATGCCCAAATTAAAACCCAAATTCTTTGTAATCTCATTTTATTATCAATAAAAGAATAGAAATCATTTTTTGACTTGGTAAATCACTTTGCTCACATGTTTTTTTTTCATGATTATTTGTTTAATATAAACTTCTATTAAATCCCGAGCATATAGCTAATCTTATTTATAGTGACGTAATCACAGTGGAATATAAATATGATTATATGTTCAAAATAAGTTAGTCCTAAGATTAGTTAGTGCACAGGATTTACACTGACTTGCCAATCTACGATATGATCTACTTACACATTACAGTGTTATGTTCTTTCCAGAACATTAACAAAGAAGATAAGATCGGATGTATTTGTTACATCGGACAGGACCAATATTTACAGTTGATAAGATAAGTAAACATACTGTTATTATCTATTCTAGTCATATTATATAGTTGACCATAGGTCAATTCAATCTCAATTCTGAGTGGTTAGTATTCTAACTAATTGTATTATTTGAGTTCTTTAACTTGTTCGTTACCAGCTTACCCTACAGACTAGCCCATACTTACGTCTTGGGAACTCGGTAGTATAATTGAGTGGGAGTGTTAATCATAGATATGAACATCTACAGCTTCTGATGAAGAAGTGAAACGATGGTTTCCTTTTAGTTTGGTTCAAGGTGTTAAATGATAGAGATCTCATTTCAGGAATTAAATTAGTTTACTGAAATATCATTTACAAGGAACTAAGTGTTTTAAGGATAAAATACAATGACGGGTAAAACGGTATTTTAGTACTATCTCATTGTAGACCGTCTATAAAGGATTGAGTGACAATTATGGTTGTAACAATGGATAATTAATAGCGTATCTATATTTGTTATAGAGCATTCTATGAATTCAAGAGTGCAATTCCGAGTCTATAGTGGAGTCACGAGGAATTAATAAGTTAGTAAATTTATTTGTTAGATTTATGATAACTTATTGGAGCTTGATTTCATAGGCCCATGGCCCCCATTGTACCTTGAATAAAATCATCTAGATAGTCTCAATTAATTGATTTAATCATCAATTAGAATTATCAAAGTTTACCAGGTCAATTTTGGATAGTTTCACAGAGTTGTGTAATTTGAGAAGAAAAGAGAAATTATGGAAGATTTATTAATTAAGATAAATTGGTATCTAAATTAATAAATAAGTTTAAATCAAGGTTCAAATTATAAATAATTAATTTGATAAAGGATTTAAATAATTATTTAATTAATTAAATCAATAGAAAATAATACATGCCTTGATTTTAAGTTCAATGGGCTTATAATCAAGTGGGAAATTTCACGGGCCTATAGCCCGTGATAATTTTGACCTAGGGCTTAAAAATGGCTATTATTTTATTGATATTTTAATTAATTAAATGGCCTAATTGAGTCTATAAAAGGAGTGCTTAGAGAGAAGTCAAAACATAAGTCACAAGTCAAATTTTTTGATAGTTTTAGATTCTCTCTAAACACAAGTCCTTTCCTAAGCTTCTTTGTTATTTTCTCTTCTTCTCTCTATATCTATCTCATGTGTTGAGAATTGCCCACACTAGTCTAGGTGGTTCTAAGGATACATTGGAAGGATGTGAAGAAAATAGAAGATCGGTTCAGTTTCTTGGTAATACTCTGCGACAGAGAGGATACAAGAGTTAGAGAAACTGAAGGAAGGACTCTTTAATTCCGCTGCGTATACTGTAAGTATTCTATTCTTTGTTTCTATTTGAATTCAATTTTAGAAACATGTTTTAGGCTACCTCGTATTAATTTGTTTAATATTAGATATACATGAAAATAAATAAAGATCCTGTATAAGTTTTCCCAACAAAGAAAATACCAAAGATTTATAGTGGTTCGGCCCCCAAAGATGGTAATGACCTACGTCCACTTAGTGCTATTATTAAGATTGAATCTCAAAGTAGTGATTAAAGAACTCAGGTTCTTGAGTTTCACCAACCTTGAAAGAAATACAATAAAGTAATTGATAATTGCACTATAGCGCTCTCTTTTTCTCTATCTTAGCAAAAAGATTCAAGAATCAAAATTCCCTTCCTTGAGCTATTGCATGTATATTTATAGGTTCAAGGAGGGTTACATGTGCCAACGTGCCCTATCTTTCCTTAATAATCGCGTATCAAGATAATAATGAAGAAACATTCAACACAATTATTATAAGATTACAGTTTAAGAAGGAAATAAATTAGGTTACACGACCAGCCTGGTCGTATCTAAAAATTAACCCCTGGCAAAAAGATGTGCTTCTGGTCGGTAGTCGAGCAGCACTTCTGCCACGTGTCAACCACGTGTGAGAAATCCTTGCCATGTCATCTGCAGCTATTTTTAGGGTAAACATTTGCCCACCAAGTTTATTTATTGCGACCAGCAATAAGTAAACTTAGGAAACTGACTCTTCGAATACCCCACGAAATCTGTCAGAGCAGCCCATGCTTTCTCGAAAAAGGTGACCAATCATGTCTAATCAAGTCTTTTCGGTTTCCCAATAACTTGTATGACAGCTATCACACTTCCCCATGCCTTGAAAAGTTACCCTTTATGATTACTTTGGTAACTGCTCCTCGGCTAATATAAATGAGCCTTCAGAATCAGTTTTTACTTTTTACACTTTAATTTTATCTTCAAGAAACTAAAGAACGAGCAGCCATACTTCCAGAAACCCAGAAACTCAGATGGATCACGAAGCTCTTGCCCAGCCAAATCAACTTAGTGACTCAGAGCTTCACTCCATCTTTCATACAAGTACGTTTCTTCGAACCTTTCAATTGTTAATATGCCATGCAATACTTGTTTGTCTCTATTCCTGATTTCTGAGTTCTTGGAAATTTTTACTGTTCTTGACTAAAACTGTTTTGGGGGAATTGGGAATGTTAACCGATGCTTGAAAGGGTGATTAAAAAACATCTTGTAGGGATTAGGAGCCAGTTTGGTAGTCGAGATTATAAATTTAGGGCGTAAAATCGAAGTAAAAATTCGATTTTTAGGCTAGTTGAAAAACTGGGTTTTTCCCGCCCCTTCGGAGTTGAAAAAGCTTTTTCCCGAAAAACTTTTTACTTCCGCTTTTCAATCTGTTTTTCAAACTGCTTGCATAGAACTTAGTGTTTTTGCTAGAATGCTGCTGGTCGTATAAAAGCTTAAGTTTTATACGCGAGCAACGTTATTCTAACTTTCAGCACAGATTATTAGGCTTTGCGTTCTCACCTCCCCCCTTCTCTGTTCGCAGCTCTTCATGCAAGATCCTTGGGGAGGTGAGAAGCCTATCGACGACGACTTGCTTGCCCAATTACTTGAAGACGAGGAGCATCCATTGCAACTGGTATCAGAGATTCCTTTTTCTCGAACCCCACCCATTCGACCTCAGCCAAACCTTCTAGCCATGGGTAGAGAAAAGCCCACTACCCGAAAAATTAAAGCTTCCAACCCTTCTAACCAGCATGCTCCTCCAGCTGGCATTCCCTCGACCAGTGGTCGGGAAGGAAATATCCCTGACCCAAACATTCAAACTCGTGCTCAGCCCCGAAACGCCATTCAACCAGATGTTGAATGGTACATCGCACCTGTTAGCCAGGTAACGATCAGGATGATCGCCAATTACATCAAAAAATATGGACTCCTTGGGGTGACATTAGTCCAACCTACTCAATTCCAACGGGCGAACTTGCCTGGAGGCGCCTTCAGCGCCTGGTCGAGGTACTACATCAAGGGGTGGCCAATTACTTCGGGGTCGCCCCTTTTCAAATAACTCCCAACAGATATAGAATGCTTGCTGCACTCTATATCCTCTATAGCCACAAAAAATGGACTGTCCCCACACCGCATGAGGTCAACTATCTGTTCGACCTAAAATCTAACCCCAACCAAGAAAACACGGGGTTTTTCCACTTTTGTCACCAGGAGACATGTCGCACTTTCCTGACTGACACCACTCATATCATGAACGTGGGGAAGTACCATCTGGAGTATTTCCTGACAACTGACAAGGTCGCGAACAACCTGGCCTTTAGCCAAGGAGGTAAAGTCTTTGTACCGCTGGTCGTCAATCATTTTTCAATTTTTTGCTGCATTTTCCTTAGAAATTTAGTACGTTTCAGGCCCATGGTTGCGATCATCCCTCCTTGCCAGCATGACCGACATAGAGAAAAGTGTCAAACAGCTGGTCACGGAGGCCAATATGAGACTGGTCGGCCTTTTGGTCCCTCATCAGGATGTGAGGGAGTCAACGACGGGGAGTGCTACTGGCGGAGAGGTTCCCGAGCAGCACCCAGACGTGTCACAACCCCCTCCGAGGAGGACCACTGGAGTAACAATCAGGGAACCCTCCAGCACCCCGCGGGCTGCTACTCCCCCCGCTCCAACGGGAAAGGGAAAAAAGAAGGCCACCGTACCTCTCGAGTCCCTCAACGAATCTTTGGATAAGAACGGTACTGATTTCTAGCTCTTAGATAGTTTGCCAATTCCCTATCACTTATTTGATGGGGACGGCAATTTTAAGCACGCTCCCAATTTAGATTCATACTTCTTCATGCGAGAGAGTGATAGTAACACTATTAGAGTATATAATGAAGCGACCAGTAATGATAGCTCGGGTATTTCACTTACAATTTTCTTTATTTCCTTTCCTGTCATAACATACTCAATCATTTATACTATCTCACTGTTCATGTATTTACTTCTTTTACAGACATGGACTCCGAGAACGTGTTCGACATATATAGTGCCCCCGAGGCTCCCGAAGCTCCCTCGATCAAGAAGAAAACAAACAAGAGGGATCCCGGCGAAAGTAGTAAAATGCCTCAGGCCAAGAAAGCCCGCACTGCAGGCCCTCCGGCAGACGGACCCTCAACAAATGTAACACCACCTTCTTCTCCTCATGAGCAGCAAACTCCCCTGCTCCTGCTGGGTCGACACCGTCTTCGCCGGCCCCAATCGACCAGACTCAGTAGGCTGGTCCTACTTCCACATGGGGCGACATATCGAGTCGCGCCTTAAGATCAGTCAAAGACAGGGTCGCCAAAATTTTGAAGGACGAACGCTGCTGAGAGGCGATGGCTTCGACGGAGACAATGGACATCGACTAGATCCTAACCCGCGCATTGAATGAGTTTGCCAGTGTAAGTTACCTTTTTCTATGGAGACAGCCCTTTTACATTCTACAGTTAGTCTAACCTTTGCTCTGATCGCAGGCAATGTTGACCCTTACTGCTGGCCGGCTCCGCTCGGGTGCTGCTACCAAGCAGTTCAAGTCTTTGGAGCAACAGCACGTTGACGAACTCAAAGCTGCCGAAGCGAAATACGCTGAACAGCTTGAGGCGTTGCTTGAGGAGAAGAATAAACTGGCTGGGGAGCTAAGGGAGAAGCAGACTACTCTTGATAAGGCCATCGAGCAAAAAGACAACTTCAAGGAGTCTAATCGTATCAACTATCATGAGGCTAAAAAGCTCGAGCAGGAATTGGCTGCGAGTAGACAAGAGACTACAACCTTGGAGGGCCAGATCGAGAAGCTTGAACAAGCCAACGCCAGCAATTTGGAGAAGTACAAGAACGCCATGGTTAAGTGGTTCTATGACTTCTGGAAACACAACCAAGGGGATGACTTCAGCTACCTTCCCGAGCGCGCTAGGCGTACTGAGATAGCCCGCTACGTTGCTCGACTGGCGGAAGAAGAGAGAGCAAGGGTACCTGCCTCGCTCAAAATTTCCTTGGCAATCGATTTGGACGGGGCGGACAATGAAGCTACAGATGTCATCGACCAAGGCACCCCTCAAGATCCTCCAGCCTCGTAGTCTGCAAAAAAAAAAATCTTTTAATTTTTTAAGTACACGGCCTACAGGTCGTGATGTAAAGACACTTATTTTCCAATTGACAATTTATTGCTACATGGGCATCTTTTACTTTTAATTGAACAATTACATCCAAGCAACAACTGCTCGCGGTGTAAAAGGATACATTTTGATATTATATTATATCTGCATCTTATTATAACATCTGTTCACATGACCAAACTTAGCATAGTACTATGGTTTTATTTTCCAAAATACAAAATTTTGAAAGATACTCTAAGTACCCTAGCATGCTTTCACTTATTTTTCTCATGTGTTTACATACCTTTCGATATGCTTTGCCTACTAGATACCTTATATGCCCCCCAAGTGATCGAGGAGCTTTAGGTCCTTGGTCACTTGCCTTGACCAAAACCTGCTTGAACAATACTGCTCGTGGAAAAATAATTAAAACCACATGGTAATGGCTCTAGGGAAGTAGGGCGTTACAACTTGGTATCAGAGTATGCCAAGGTTTATGGTTCCTGGAGATTGAACGAACATGTAAGCTAGTTACCAGAGACAAGCTTGACTCAAGGTTGGTTGGTATGAAGTAAAATATTTGTCTAATTACTAATCTAAATTGGCCTACTTACCTGATTAATATATATAAAGAGCATGATACGTGTACAATGCTAGGTGATTAGTGGTGAAAAATACACATTTATTGATTTTAATAGTCAAAATAAATTAAGTTTTAATTAATATTTTCATAGAATTAATATGATTTATTTTATAAATGAATATATTTGATTATGATTTATTTTAATGTTATTTTGTAGGAATTAAAGTGTATTATGGCACTTTGAAATGAAGAAGAAAGAAACAATTAAATCTGAAAAAGAAAAGAAAAAAGTGACATTTCTCTTGAAACAAAGGCCCAAATCTGAAGGCCCCTCCCAGGCCCGTTTCCTCCCCTCCAGGCATGTTTCCTTCCCAGCCTGAGACGAGCCACGCCTGACGCCGAGCCGAGCCATGCCTGACATCGAGCCAAGCCATGCCTGACGCTGAGCCAAGCCACGCGCCACCGAGAAGAGCTGCACCTAGCCTCCTGCCACCTGTCAGCCTCCATAGCCCAACATAATCATCCTTCAGCCTCCCCCAAAGTCAGCGTGTGACCCCTTCCTTCTCAGCAGGCCCAGCGTACCCCAGCAAGCCCAGCGCCTCCTTCAACCTCTCAGCACCCAAAAAGGCCCAACATAATACTCCAACACAGCAAGCCCAAAGGTCCATCGCCAGCAGCTCTTTTCCCTTCAACTCCCTCATTGACATGGCAGGCCCACACTGGCTCGGTTGGGTCAATGGACCAGCTCCCAACCAGCCACCTTTGGCCCAACCTTTCATGCACCTTGGGCCATGCACATTGCCATTTTGAGCTTTAAAGCTCATCTTTTTTGGTGTTTTTGAAAAAGAGCATTTGGACCATACACCAAAATAACTAGGTTAATATTTATAATAAGATTTGATTTTTCAAAATAATATTTTATTATTAATATTTCAGATTTATTTTGTAAACCCCAAATTGTTGTTTAATTTCTTTTTAGTCATTTTCTCCCTCTATAAATATGGACTCTCATTTCACATTTTCTATGTAATTTTTAGGTAGCAAAATTCTACCAAATTTTAGTCTCATTTCTTATATTTTCTCTCTAGAATTTCATGAGAATGTGTAGCATAATAGGCTAACCTTCTTAGGAAGGCTAGGATTATCTTATATGCACCATGACTTTGTTTGGTATTTTTGATTCACCATGTGCTTAACGCTTATTTATTTGAGTGATTTATTTTCTTTCATCTCTATTTCTTCATCTTGTTATCTATATTTATGTTTACTAATAGTATATAGATTTTTTCAAGCACTTTCTATTTATTGTCAAATTAGTAAAAATAATATAGATAATATCTTTATCATTTTCTCCATCCCATTCATATATATTTACTTTTGCTAAATCTATATAGAATTAGTCATGCTCTTTCTATGTATTTTATAAATAGTAAAAGTAATATTTGTGTTAGGTTTTATGTCCAATCTTCTTTTGCATTTTTGCCAATGGTATAATGTCATTTTTAGATTTCTCATAAGATTTATCTCATCCTTCCATGGTAAATAATAATAATCACTTGAATACATTTTTGTAAAATATATTTGTGCATCAATGTTAAATCTTCCAAATGAATAGTTGGGATGTGAACTATCCATTTGTGTAATTTTTGTGAATCAAATATCCAAATAAATAAGTATGCATATTGGTGACTCTTGATCCTTCCTACTTGCTACCTATTGTTACATCACACTTTAATCTATCTATATTTCTAATCTTTAAATCTTAAAAACAATAAAAATATCACTTGTTTTATTTTCCTCGTATTATTTATCTCTAAACTTTAGTTTTTGATTAACTTTATTTCTTTATCTCCTTATGGAATCGACCGCTCGATCTATACTACAACCACTGCTTAGTGGATGCACGTTTTGGGTATTAAACAAATTTTGGCGCCGTTGCTGCGAGGTAATAGTGAAAAAAAAAAGTTTGTCAATAAATTTTGCAAAGAGGTAAGGAATTCTATCCTTTTCTTTTTGTGTATATTTCCCTACGATTTTGTTTTTTTTAGATTTATCTTATTTACTCTTAAAAAAAAGAAAAAAAAAATCACTATCATTTTTTTTATTGTTCGTTTTTATTTAGTTTTTCATTTTACTTTATTTTTTTGTGTCATTGTTGTTCTAAAAAAAATAATAAATTTTTTTTATCCTTTCTTTTTCTTAGTTTATTTTGTTGTTATTTTTCTTAGTTTATTTTGGTGTTATTTTGTTAGTTTTCTTTTTCTCTCTTTCTATTTATTATTGTTGCCAAAAAAAATTTAAATAAAAATAAAACGGTTGTTGTGTGTGTATTTAGTTTGTTAATTTAATTTTGGTAGCCTATTTTATTTTATTTCTTTTTTTCTTATTTTTAGTAAAAAAAACTTTAAAAAAATTATAAATTGGTTGCTTATCTTTTGCTAGTTTAGTTTTCATTTTTTTTATTTGTGTTTAGGAGTTGTTACATTTTTTTTACTCTTGTGCTTTTTTTTTGTGGTTGTGTGATTAATTTAGTTTTGTTGTCTACTTAGTTAGTTTTTCCACTATCTTTGAAAAAAAAATATTACTTTTTGAGATCTTTTTTTAGCCATTTTATTCATTTGTTTTAATTTTTTTGTCTTCCTATAATATTTTTTTAGGCTTTGTGAGCATCTTATTTCTTGTGTTTAGAGAAATTTTTTTATTATTTCTAGGTTTGTCTCTTTATTTATTTATTTTATTAGTTTTTTTTCATTTATGGTTTTAATTCTACAAAAAAAAATCATAAAAAAATATAATAATAATAATAAAAACAAAGCTTGTTTTGTCAACATAAACAATTTTTGCTTAAAAGCCAATTTGAGTAAAGTTCCATCTAGGCTTACTTAGTAACCTCGGGGAGTTCTAGTAATTATTGGTTGTAAGAGGACCATTTTTATGAATTGTTACCCCTCCACAATTATCTAGCAACATCGAGGAGTTCTAGATAAAGTGTGGGTCTTAAGTGGGACCGTTCTAAAAACCTCAAATCGACCTGGAAACAAGTAAAACAAAAAAAAAAAAAAAAAAAAATCAAAAATAAAAATAAAAAAATCATAAAAACAAAATTAAAAAAAATGAATGGTGAAGAGAAGAAACGTTTCGAGCTGTATTTTCCAATGTATTATCCTTCAGTTAGAAACAACCATAATTCCAGTGCTACTGAGGGTACTAGCCATTTTAGGAGTGCATGCAAACTTATGAGAACTTGAGGTCTTAGAAACTAAGTTTGAAAGAGAAAATTATGAGGTTCCCGAGGTAGATTATGATGAACGTTATTGTGACTTTGAAAGAGTCGACCATAGGAATTATAATTCTAGTTGGACCAACCCCGTAGATTTTAGTTGGAAGCCTGCGTACAACTACCATGCACTGCCTCCCATGAATTTTGAGCAAAATTTTCCTAACATCCCACATGAACCTCCATATAATGTCTGCACTAATACGACTTCTTTAGATGACACTTTACACACATTTATAGAGGAGCAAAGAGAATTCAATAAACAATTTGTGGAAGATTTTAGGGAAACTAGTACTCAACTATCATAATTGACCAACGCTATTATTTCACATAATTTAAGTCAATTCTCGTCCCAACCTAAGGCCATAACACCATCCCCCACTCCTAGCTCTAAAACTGATGAGGATGATGTTATTAACATTTGGAGTGACTCTTTCCAATACCGAAATTCTTCCAACCACTCCAAAGAAAAAGGGAAGCTATCATACTGATGTGATAGACTTAATCATTGAGGAAATAATAACCATATTTGCCATTAAACATTCACCAAATTTCCTCCACGATTTTGAACCCGAACATTTTCTTTATCCTGAAAATGTTACTAACGCTTCTATTTTTGAGACGCAAGAACAAAGAAAATTTATTTTTGATACGGGATAGTACGCAAATATGTAGTTTGTAGACTTACCTGAGAGCGATGCTTTTTTCTACCAAAGACTGATTAGGTTTTATCTTTCTTTTTAGTGTGCTTTATTTTAATGTGGCTTTATTTTATGTTGCGATTTTTACTTTTTGGGGTTTTGTTGGTTATCATATTCCCTTTTTCTCACATAATGGGCTTAACGTTAGACATTGAGCACAATGTCTCAATTAAAGTTCGGGGTAGTAGGCATATTCATGCGTTGACATATACTTTGATTACCATTTTGAAATTTTGAGTTAAATGTTTGCAAAACTCATGACAACATAATTGTTGTGAGATATTTTTTGCTATTTTTACTATTAGGAAGTAATTTTTTTAGAGTAATTTCATGCACAACCAAATATTGAAAAAAAAAATTCACGCATTCAATTGAGAAAAATCCTAAAGTTTAAAGCTTTTAATTTTTGTGAGATGTGAGAATGAGAAAACAACTTTGAAAACTTTTATTGATCATTTGAGTTGGTAAATTTATTTTTGGGATTTAAAACATGACATTTACTAGAGGGATAGATTTTTTTTATAAAGAGCCTTTGTTGTATTTTAATTTTCCTTTTAATTTCTTGTATTTTTTTATTATTCTTATGTTGTCTCTTGTAAAAAAAAATTATAAAAAAAGAAAAAAAATTATAAAAAAAGAAGAAAAAGAAGAATTATATCAAAATAAAATTGAATGAAAAAAAAAATGAAGGAAAAAAAAGGAGAACAAGAGCAACATTTTTCATCTTCATCTTTTGTAGTTTTGTTGAAAACAAAATTGTCAAATAAAAAAAATTAATAAAAATTCAACATTACTACATTTGTTTTCAATTTATGTCATCAAATACAAAAACAAAAGAAAAAAGTTTGTGTATTTTATTTTTTGTTTTGTTCTTTATTTTGGCTCTTAATATCATTTTGTAAAATCCCGAAGGTTCTTATGTCAGTTAGATTCCAATTAATTTATTAGCCTATCTTTTGATCAATATTCGTTAACATTGTTTGTCCTAAAACGATAACATCCATTTTTGAGTGTTAATTGATTACATTCCAACTCCCAGAGTATCAACCATCTTCCATAAAAATACTTTCAATACCCTTGTGAGGATTTGGAGTTGAGACTTTATTATTTGGTGATTTTTCAATATTGTTTGTGTTAATTTTTGAAAGAACAATATGGTTTGGTGCACACACACAAAACTCTTGAATTACAACTTTGATAGTTTTAAATAGCATTTTCTAAATTCTCACTAAACATTTTGTTAAATGATTTTGCATAATTTAGTTCACTAATTCATCTTGGTAATAATTTTTATCCGCTTGAATTGTTAGGGACTAGCAATAAGCTAGTTGGGGGATGTGATTAGTGGTGCACATTTATTGATTTTAATAGTCAAAATAAATTAAGTTTTAATTAATATTTTCATGGAATTAATATGATTTATCTTATAAATGGAAATATTTGATTATGATTTAATTTATTGTTATTTTGTAGGAATTAAAGTGTATTTTGGCACTTTGAAATGAAGAAGAAAGAAACAATTAAATATGAAAAAGAAAAGAGAAAAATGGCATTTCTCTTGAAACAAAGGCCCAAATCTGAAGACCCCTCCCAAGCCCGTTTCCTCCCTTCCAGGCCTGTTTCCTTCCCAGCCCGAGCCGAGCCACGTCTGACGCCGAGCTGAGCCACGCCCTGCCGAGCCGAGCCGAGCCGCATCTAGCCTCCTGCCACCTGTCAGCCTCCATAGCCCAACATAATCTTCCTTCAGCCTCCCCCAAAGTAAGCGTGTGACCCCTTCCTTCTCAGCAGACCCAGCGTACCCCAGCAAACCCAGCACCTCCTTCAACCTCTCAATACCCACAAAGGCCCAACATAATACTCCAACACAGCCAGCCCAAAGGCGCATCGCCAGTAGCTCTTCTCCCTTCAGCTCCCCTGTTGACTTGCCAGGTCCTCATTCGCTCGCCTGGGTCAATGGACCAGCTCCCAACCAGCCACCTTTGGCCCAACCTTTCATGCACCTTGGGCCATGCACATTGCCATTTTGAGCTTTAAAGCTCATCTTTTTTGGTGTTTTTGAAAAAGAGCATTTTGACCATACACCAAAATAACTAGGTTAATATTTATAATAAGATTTTATTCTTCAAAATCATATTTTATTATTAAAAATTTCAAATTTTTTTTGTAAACCCCAAATTGTTGTTTAATATCTTTTTAGTCCTTTTCTCCCTCTATAAATAGGAAATATCATTTCACATTTTCTATGTAATATTTACGTAGAAAGACTCTACCAAATTTTAGTCTCATTTCTTATATTTTCTCTCTAGAATTTCATGAGAATGTCTAGCATAATAGGCTAACCTTCTTAGGAAGGTTAGGATGATCCTATATGCACTATGACTTTGTTTGGTATTTTTGATTCACCATGTGCTTAAAGTTTATATATTTGAGTGATTTATTTTCATTCATCTCTATTTATTCATCTTGTTATCTATATTTATGTTTAGTAATAGTATATAGATTTTATCAAGCACTTTCTATGTATTATCAAATTAGTGAAAATAATATAGATAATATCTTTATCATTTTCTCCATCTCATTTATTTATATTTACTTTTGCTAAATCTATATAGATTTAGTCATGCTCTTTCTATGTATTTTATAAATAGTAAAAGTAATATTTGTGTTAGGTTTTATGCCCAATCTTCTATTGCACTTTTGCCAATGGTATAATGTCATTTTTAGATTTCTCATAAGATTTATCTCATCCTTCCATGGTAAATAATAATAATAATCACTTGAATACATTTTTGTAAAATATATTTGTGCATCAATGTTAAATCTTCCAAATAAATAGTTCGGATGTGAACTATCCTTTTGTGTAAATTTTGTGAATCAAAGATCCAAATAAATAAGTATGCATATTGGTGACTCTTGATCCTTCCTACTTGTTACCTATTGTTCATCACACTTTAATCTATCTTTATTTCTAATCTTTAAATCTTAAAAACAACAAAAATATCACTTGTTCTATTTTCCTCATATTATTTATCTCTAAACATTATTTATTGATTAACTTTATTTCTTTACCTCCCACGTTTTGGGCGTTAAACACTAGGACATGGCCCCTTGAATTTCATATGATTATGATGTGTTTATATTGTATTGGTTTGCCATTTGTGATTGATCGGTTCAACCTAAGATTAGGAACAGATGGGAGCTACTATATGAAATATTCCAGAAGCATTATCCTCCAACTTTTCGAGGGAGGCCTGGATCCATTCAGAGTTGAATAGTGGATGGGCATGGCTAGCTCCATCCTTTGCCACGTTATAGAGCGAGAGGATGTCTGAATGTGGTGGGAAGTGGTATCCCAGACCCAGAATGTTGTTATGATGTGCTAGGAAGAATTTCGACAATTGCTCAACGAAATGTATTACTGTGACGCAGGTCGAATTACGAGGACCAAGGAGTTCATGAACTTGGTTCAAGGTAGTAAGACGGTGATGGAGTATGTCAAAGAATTTGATGGGTTGGCCAATTCACTTTTGATTGGGTACCAATGGAAGTGGCCCGAAATGAACGATTCATTGAGAGATTTAACTTTTGGATAGCTTAGAGAGTCAAGATTGCTCCAGTACATGAGACTTCTACTTACGCTTAGGCAGCAAGGATGGCTCTTGCTATAGAGGACACAAGAGATAAAATATGGGGTGAGAGTGTCGTAGGGCAGGACGCTCAGACAATGGTACCCCCATGTGCGGGATTAGTTAGGGGTAGTGGCCCCAGTAACTAGAAAAGAAAGACCCCTAATAGTACTACTACTCCTGGTCATAACAGGAGAGGTCATAGTATTTAGGGCAGCCACCAGGGTGGCAATGAGGTCTGGAGAAGTTATCCAGTGTGCACCAGGTGCAGGAGACACCATCTGGGAGAATGCCATGCGAATGCATGTTTTCTATGTGGAATAGTTGGGCACTTCAAGGAGGATTACCCGAGATTGAAGAAGGGAGAACATAGGACTGCATATAGCTTGAATCTGGCTCAAGTGTCCGCCTTGATGCAGTCAGAGCCCAAGGCTAGTCCTTTGGAGGAGATAGGTTTGATTTCTAGTTCTGGTTCTTTCATATTGTACTGATTAAGCCTAATCCTGCGTATTTTTTAGTAGAGACATAGATATGTGGTACATACTATATGATTAATAGGCTATGGGGCTTGAGAAAAATTGGTAATTTCCACGAGACAGGTCAGCGTATTATAGGTAGGAAGTTAGCAAGTATTAATTAATTGAGCTGGTTATATGAGGACTTGATGTGATCCTGAGTATAGATTAGTTTGCCAAGTAAGGGACAACCATGGACTGTAAGGAAATGATGAGGACTTCAGAGTAAAAAAGGGGAAGGACCCGGTTGCATACACGAGGTGCCTAGCTAGGGTGAGAGGTACCACCAAGATTATATCAGTTAGACTGAAGGAAAAACTAGATCGACTAGTGAGATCTAAGATGGGTTTACGAGGATTCTCCGGGATTGTGGTCACGACTAGGAATTTAGTGTGCTATGAGATTAAGGCATGGATAGAGCCGGTGCTAGAGACATCATGCAAAATGGCACTAGCTGAGCAGAAAGAATTAAAGGTTCAGTCGAAGAAGTTATTCGACTTCAGGGTGATCAGACGGAGCATCTCACCATGGGACATGTCAATGCCATTTGTTAAGGAGAAGGCTAAGTCTGCGAGAATGTGTAGTGCATATGGATAACCAAATAAAGTAATTGTTAATAATAAATACCCATTTCAAAGAGTGAAGGATTCATTTTCCCAGTTGCAAGGTAAGATAGTGCTATCAAGAATTTACCCTCGATCTAGTTATTACCAGCTGAGGATCAAGGAAATATACAGTTCAAGAATTACCTCTCGCACCAAGTATGATGTGATGGATTATCAGTGAAGGTTCTTGAACTGAACAATGTTTCAGTAACCAATGTATATTCAACAAGTAGAGAATATAGGAATGGTGTGGACAAGTTGTATTTGGATCGATAGAGAATATTTTGGATTACTTCCAGTTAAGAACAGAACACGAGTAACATTTTTCGCTGATAATACCGAGGCTGAGGAAGCAAGGAGTTACAGATAAGGTTCCAGAAAGGATAAGTTTCGATTTCTCCAGAGGACATTCAAGGTCCCATTATGGGAAGTGATGGGATCATGTATGATGTAATTAAGATAGAAACAACAAGGAATTTGCAAAAGGAATGCCTGAGAGGTTAGAAGCATGGTGAGACTGGCGAAACACATCGACTTTTACTTGAAGCATCTTAGAGGACTGCCATACCCTTGACTAAGGTGATGCAGGGACCTAAAGTTTATTTGACTAGATAGCTGAGTGCCAGAATTTTAGAAGTTAAAATAAAAGGTTGATTAGCACGCCATGGTATTAGAATATGCATGTGATGGACTGATACAAGAGGACAGTATGATGGACACTGTCCTTGCTTAAAACGTGGATTTATAGTGAGGTGTGCCAAGGACTAGGGTGCATCGGTGTGTAGACTGAAAAGGTGATTGTTCATTCTTCATAGTGGATAAGGGAATGAGAATTTAACTATTCTACACGGGGCGTTGAGTTGACAGTAATGCAAGATTGCCACGATTTGGGTGAGGTGACGACAGTTATGGGAAAGAAGTACGTACACCAACATGAAAGTTAAAGTGCTTCGTCACCCATAGGGAGTTGACCATGAGACAAAGGCACTAGTGGGAACTAGTGAAGGAATCACATTGAAATCCTTTATTACTCAGAGAAAGCTAATGTGGAGGCTGACACCTTGAGTGAGAGAGGTCCGTGCCAGTTGTATGATTCGTAATGGACTACAGTAAAGTCAAGTGAGGTGACGACCAAGATTGGTACATAATTTGTGATTGATAATTGGCATACATACCTCTATGAATGACAAAATAAAGAAAGAATATCTTGTTAGGAATGGTTAAGAATCCTACCATTTTAGTATGGATAGGATAAGATATGAGGATCAGATGAGTGATTCGATGGATGCTGGGGTCAAGGTTGAGATTCTAGATGAGTCTTATACTACCCCTTATGATTGTTGTATCCAGGAAGTTTGAATGGGTGTTAAAACCTAAAATTTGTATACCAGGAGGCACACTGCCTAATCCTTTAACAAGTGAGAAATGATAATCAGAAGCCATAAGGGATAATATGACTCTAGGGTATCCTGGAGTAAGTATGGAGGGTTATAGTTATGGATCGTAAGGGTGGAACACCTTAGATTGTAGGTAAGATGAGTGGGTACGAGAATTTATGACTCAACAAATTAAGATAGCACACTTTTGTTTCTGTGAGTGAATTATCATAGGGATAAGTAGATGTGAAAGGAGACGGTACGTCTCCGTGGGGACACCAAAGTCGATAGTGTCGGAGTGAGACCCTTTATTTCTCAAGTTATGGATAAAGGGCGATGAGTATAAGATTGGAATTTGGAATCACTGGTTACCTTCAGATAGACTGATAACCTGAATGGACGACTTAGACTCTAAGAATTGTACGTCGAATGTGTAATTTATTAGGACAATGCGGCAAATACACTCCTTTGACTGGATTGTCATGGTGATGAATACCTGTTGACGTCCAGAATGTTTATGGATGAGATATTATGAGATAGGAAATGAAAATTGCTTATTATGGGGGAATGAGCTGAGGACCAAGAAATATTATGCTTCAGAATTGGTTCAGAGGATCAATGAAGTTATTAAGGATTGTTAAAGCACAAGTGTATGCTTTATTGAAAGGACGTAAGAGTTAGGAAATTTAAATATGGGAATGTGGAGTTCCAGGATTGGAAACTTTGTACTTCTTCGAGTATTGTGGACTAAAAAGGATAAGGTAGTTTGGGAAAGAAAGAAGAGTTTTTATACTAGATTGATAGCCCTGTGGGATCATAACAAGGATTAGGCCAGAGGCCTACATATTATCCTTACCCTAGCATGTGTAGGCTCATAAGGTGTTACTGGTGTTAATGTTAAGGAAAGAGGTATTGAGAACTACCCTTGATTGGGTAAAGAGACCCTAGAATTTCAATGGGGTTTATTGTGTAAAGAAAAGCCAACGGAAATCCTAGATAAAAGAGATAAAGTGTGATAGAATAAGAGTCACTCTAGTGAGGGTGTTACATGAGAAATCAAGGTAGAGGACTTGACTATGAAGTTACAGTCAGATTTACAGGATTAGTGTTATACTATTTTATAATATAATGTTTCAGATTAAATAAATGTGACAAAGAGTGTCACATATTGTAACATATAAAAGAGAGTTACAATATTTAGATATATGTGAATATCAAAATATATTTGGTGGTACAAATTCAGTTACAAATTTGTAACTTCCAAATATTGCCAATTATTGTGTAGATTTGTTGTTGCACAATATTGAGATGAATTTATTAAAGCCCAATAATGTGTGCTAGAGATGTAAAATGGGTGTTAGAGATATGATTTTAACCCCAATAATGTGTTTTGGGGGTCACAAAATAAATTGGGAGTGAATTGGAACCATTTGGAAAAACAACACATTTTTGTGTGCTGAAATTGGTCAGTGGCCGCGGCCAGTGATGTTAGTGGTCGCGGCCTGGGGAACAGAGACCAGTGACCGTGGTCATTGATACTTCTGGTCATGGCCAAAAAGGCTGATTGACCAATTTTTCTGTTTTTTCCAACCTTTTCGAATGGCTCCAAAAACACAAATAACTCCCAAATCTCATTTTTAATTCCATAAACATCCAATTAATCATTGGTAACATCCATGGGGGTTGGTGGAATTTAAAATTCAAAGGGTTTTTCTAAACTCTATAAATAGGAGCTTATTGCTCACTTGTTTGACACAATTTTTCTATCCATTAGAGCACTTGGCCAAAAAATACCTAGAGGCTTGATAATTTCATAAAGCAATTTCCAAATCTGTGAGAGATCCCTTAGTGCTTGAGTTAGGGGGGAATAAGCTTTTGGACAAATGTTTCAAACCTTGTTCAAGTTGGTGATCCCCAACACTCTTCACTTTCGTAGTGTGAGTGAGAGTTGTTTGTTCTTTAATTCTTGTTCTTTTTTTTTATTCTATTGCTTTTCATCTTCATATTCTTCTTCTCTATTTACTTGTATTTTTTGTTTAGAGTTGTAATCTTTTTCTTTTCTTTTCTTTTGTTACAAACACTTTTGCTTTATTTGTATCCTTTTGTTTAGAGTTTTATTTCTCCTTTCTCTTCTTTTGATTCTTCTCTTGTTTATTTGTATTTTTGAGTCATAGAGTTGTAACACTATTTAATCAATCTTGTTTATTTTTATTATTTTGTTTAGAGTTGTATTTCTCCATTCTCTTCTTCTAATTCTTCTCTTGTTTATTTGTATTTTTCAGTCATAGAGTTGTAACACTATTTAATCAATCTTGTTTATTTGTATTATTTTGTCTAGAGTTGTAACTATTCTTACAATTTCCATTGATACAACATATATTTTCCTAACATTCAGAAGCTCACCCCTTTGTTTGTTTCAATGGAAGGTGAGACTATCAAGATTATGAATCAAGAACTAGTGAGGTTGGATAGGTTTGATGGATCCAATTCCACTGGATGGCAAGACAAGGTGAAATTTCTCTTGACCACTCTGAAGATCGCCTACATCCTAGAGTCCACCATAGAACCTCTCCCAACGCCATCCGACAAGGACACTCGCGAGGTGGTGAAGAAAAGAAGGAAGAGGGAGGAGGACAATCTCCTTTGTAGGGGTCATATCCTCTATGCTCTTTTTGATAGGCTCTATGACATCTATACCGAGACCAAGTTAGCAAAGGAAATATGGGATGCACTTGATACAAAATTGAAGGTGGAAGAGGAAGGTACAAAAAAGATTTTGATATCTCAATATATTGATTTCAAGTTTTTTGGTGATAAACCTATTCTTCCTCAAATACATGAATTGCAAATGATTGTTACCAAGTTGAAAGTTTTAAAGATTGAGCTTCTCGTGGCCTTTCAAGTTGGTTCTATAGTGGCAAAATTACCACCAACTTGGAGGAGCTATAGGAAAATAATGCTTCATAAAAATGAGGATTATTCTTTGGAGGAAATCCAAAAGCATATTCGAATCGAGGAGGAATTGATATGCTGAGATAAACTTATGGAGGGGTCTAATGGAGAGACTTACAAAGCAAATGCGGTGTCACAACCAAAACATCCCACAGACAAAGGGAAAGGCAAGAAGGGTAATGAGACATCCTTGGGTCCAAGAACAAACCCAAACAAGTTTAAGGGCGAGAAAGGTCTTTCCTTTGTGTGTGGGAAAAAGGGTCACTATGCTAGAGAGTGTATGCATAGAAAAGACCAACAAGGACCTAAGGTAAATGCAACTCAAGAGGAGAATATAGTTGCTACCCTTAGTGAGTTGAATGTGATCCAAGGCAAGGTGAAGGGATGGTGGTATGACACATGTGCCACCGTCCATGCCACCTATGGAAAATCATTGTTCAAGACCATTGAAGAGTCAAAGGGCAACCATGAGACTCAAATGGGTAATGAGGGCAAATCAAAGGTGCTTGGAAAAGGTACCATTGAAGTCTTTTTCACCTCCAGTAAGAAAGTAATATTAGTTAATGTACTTTATGTTCTCGAAATGAGTAGAAACTTGGTAAGTGGTGATTTTCTTGGCAAGCCCAACATTAAAGCTGTTTTTGAGTACGGTAAACTTATTCTTACCAAATCCAATGTATTTTTGGGAAAGGGGTACTCTTGTGAGGGAATGGTTAAGTTGTGCACCAATGATGTAACTTTCAATGTTATCAATAAAAATGCTAATTCCGCCTATATATTTGAGTATGATTCTTTATTGTTATGGCATCTTACACTATCTCACATAGGTTTTTCAAACATTAAAAGAGTAGTAAAATGTGGTGTGATTGCATACAATATTAAAAACTATGGTAAATGTGAAACATGTGTTAAGGCAAAAATGATTAAGAAACCATTTCCTAGTGCAGAAAGATCATCTAATTTACTAGATTTAATCCATAGTGATCATTGTGAATTAAATTGTATTTTAAGTAGAGGTTGTAAAATGTATTTTCTTACTTTTATAGATGACTTTAGTAGATATACCTATGTGTTTCTTTTAAAGCCTAAAGATGAAACTTTTGATGAATTTAAAGTATAAAAAGATTAAGGTGCTAAGAAGTGATAGAGAAGGAGAGTACTTCTCTAATGAATTCAATACATTTTGTGAAGAAAATGGTATAATTCATGAGTGCACCGCACCTTATCACCACAACACAATAGTGTTGCCAAAAGGAAAAATAGGACTTATCTAGAGATGATAAATTCTATGTTGGTGTTTTCTATGTTTAACTTCAACTTATGGGGTGAAGCATTGTTAATTGCTTGCCACATTCTTAATCGAATTCCGATGAAGAAAAATGCGATATCTCCATATGAGTTATGGAAAGGAAGAAAACCCAACATAGGGCACTTCAAAGTTTGGAGGTGTCTTGCATATTGCAAGAAAAATGAACCTAATATAAGAAAGTTAGGTTCAAGAGCCATAAAGTATGCTTTTGTTGGTTATGCAAATAATAGTAAAGCTTATAGACTATTAGACTTAGAGTCTAATGTTGTGATTGAATCTAGACAGGTTGAATTCTTTGAGAACATGTTATGTGACAACAATTCTCAAGCTTCAACATCTCTAAAGGAGAATTTGTTATATGAGAACAATTTTCAATTATCTACATCTAGAAATGATCCTCGAGAGGAGAAATCTCAAAGGAATGTAGACCAACCTATTGAACTTAGAAGAAGTCAAATAATTAGAAAGGAGAAAGGTCTAGGATTGGATGAGATAAATTCTCAAGGAATTCTTTCTACATGGTAGAAGGAAATAGAGAGGAAGTCATTAGGAAAATTCCTATTGTACTTCTTGTTGAGGATGATCCTAAGACTTATAGAGAAGCCATGCAATCAAGAGATAGTGCATTTTGGAAAGAAACCATCAATGATGAGATGAATTCTATTCTTTCCAAAAACACTTGGGAAGACCTCCCACCGGGGTCTAAGTCAATTGGGTGTAAGTGGGTATTTAGGAGAAAATACCACAATGATGGTACTATCCAAACATTTAAAGCTAGATTAGTAGCTAAAGTGTTTATGCAAAAAGAGGGTATCCATTATTTTGATTCCTATGCGCCTGTTACAAGAACAACTTCTATAAGAATTTTGTTCGTTTTGGCTTCTATACACAACTTGTATGTTCATCAAATGGATGCCAAGACAACATTCCTTAATGGTGACCTCAATGAGGAGGTCTATATGGAACAACTCGAAGGGTTTGTCCTACCATGATATGAACATAAAGTATGCAGACTTGTAAAATCCTTGTATGGATTGAAACAAGCTCCTAAAAAATGGCATGAGAAATTTGATTAAGCCATCATGTCAAATGGGTTTAGGCATAACAATGGAGACAATTGTCTGTATTCCAAAACCTGTAAGGGATATGTGATCATTGTTTGCTCATATGTGGATGGCATGCTTATTCTAAGTGATAGCATGAAAGGGATAGAAGAAAGGAAGAGATTTCTATCATCAAGCTTCAAGATGAAATATCTTGGAGAGGTTGACGCCATACTTGGTATCAAAGTGAAGAAACATAGTGGGGGTTTTGCGTTAGGGCAAGCCCACTATGTTGAGAAAGTATTGAACAAATTTAACCATCTCAAGGTTAAAGATTCCAATACTCCATTCAATCATAGTGTAAAAGTAGATAAGAATGAAGGAAGAGTGGTGGCTCAATTGGAGTACGCTAGTGCTAGGAAGTCTAATGTATGCTGCCCAATGTACTAGACCTGATATAGCATTTGTGGTAAGTAAACTTAGTAGGTTTACAAGTAATCCAAGTGTGGATCACTGGAAGGCTATTGGGAGAGTCCTAGGTTATCTCAAGAAAACCAAAGGACTAAGCCTTCACTACTCCAAATTTCCTTCAATCTTAGAAGGATATACAGATGAAAGTTGGATATCCAATCGTGGGGTCAACTTGTCCACAACTGGTTGGGTATTTACACTTTGTGGGGGTGCAATTTCTTGGGGTTCCAAGAAACAAACAAGTATATCTCATTCCACCATGGAAGCAGAGTTTATAGCTCTAGCTGCTACTGACAAAGAGGCTGAATGGTTAAGTGATCTATTGAAAGAGATACCCATAATCAAAGAAAATGTATCCACTATATCTATACATTGTGATAGCCAAGCCACATTGGCTAGAGCATACAGCGGAGTGTATAATGGGAAGTCTAGACACATTATTCTAAGACATGGATATGTAAGAGAATTGATTCAAAGAGGAGTCATCATAATATCCTATGTGAGAACAAGTGAAAACCTGGTAGATCCTTTCACTAAGCCACTAACAAGAGATTTAGTGGCTACATCATCTTGAGGGATGGGACTTAAACTCCCTAAAGAGATTCGCGATTGATGGTAACCTATCTTAACACTAGTTATTTAACTAGTGTTAGGTTCAATATGTAACAACAAGTCAGTTAAGTGAATATTAGTTGTACTCAAAACAAGTCCCATCTAAGATGTTGAGTACTTGTGAGTTACAAAATTGAGGGTTAAAACCGAGAGGTTTTTTTAATAGAATTCAGTCTTGTAAAGACAAGTATTTTTGGTAACAAAATACTGTAAGCGTTATACCTATATGGACCTAGGGGCAGTGCCGCCTCTCCTGAGAATTGGGAGTATTCTCAAGAACGTCAATGAATGGAAAGTGCACATGGCCATTAACGATGTAAAGAGAGACATATAAGTCTCATGTGAGCATGGCAAAGGTGTGTGTGTGTTATCACCGATTTGTTATCATGAAAAGATAGCTCAATGCCTAGTGCAACAAAATTTTCAACAAATTTTGTGATAATTACACTATAGTAAAGTTCAAGTTGAAAACCACTTTACTTTATGCACCAATGCAATGACTTCTATAAGAGAAAGTTATTATTTAATCAAGTGGGGGATATGTTATATTTTAAAATATAATGTTGGTTGATTAAATAAGTGTTACAACAAATAACTATTTAATCTAGTGGGGGAATGTTATATAATTTTATAATATAATGTAACATTTTATTATTTTATAATATAATGTTTTAGATTAAATAAATGTGACAAAAAGTTTCACATATTCTAACATATAAAAGAGAGTTACAATATTTAGATATATGTGAATATCCAAATATGTAACATATTTGGTGTTACAAATTCAATTACAAATTTGTAACTTTCAAATAATTCCCATTATTGTGGATATTTGTTGTTACACAATATTGAGATGAATTCTTAAAGACATATGTGAAATAGGTGTTAGAGATATGATTTTAACCCGAATAATGTATTGTGGGGGTTACAAAATCAATTTGGAGTGGATTGGAACCGTTTGGAAAAACAACACATTTTTGTGTGTTGAAATTGGTCAGTGGCCGCGGCCAGTGATGTTAGTGGTCGCGGCCTGGGGAACAGAGACCAGTGGCCGTGGCAATTGATACTCCTGGTTGCGGCTACAGAGGCTGATTGACCAATTTTTCAGTTTTTTCCAACCATTTTGAACGGCTCCAAAAGCACAAATAACTCCCAAATCTCATTTTTAATTCCATAAACATCCAATTAATCATTGGTAACAGCCATGGGGGTTGGTGGATTTTGAAATTAAAAGGGTGTCTACAAACTCTATAAATAGGAGCCTATTGCTCACTTGTTTGACACAATTTTTCTATCCATTAGAGCACTTGGCTAGAAAACACCTAGAGGCTTGATAATTTTAGAAAACAATTTCCAAATCTGTGAGAGATTCCTTAGTGCTTGAGTTAGGGGGAAATAAGCTTTTGGGCAAAGGTTTCAAACCTTGTTCAAGTTAGTGATCCCCAACACTCTTCACTTTGGTTGTGTCAGTGAGAGTTGTTTGTTCTTTGATTCTTGTTCTTTTTTTTTTATTCTATTGCTTTTCATCTTCATATTCTTCTTCTCTATTTACTTGTATTTCTTGTTTAGAGTTGTAATCTTTTCTTTTCTTTTCTTTTGTTATAAATACTTTTGCTTTATTTGTATCCTTTTGTTTAGAGTTGTATTTCTCCATTCTCTTCTTCTGATTCTTTTCTTGTTTATTTGTATTTTTGAGTCATAGAGTTGTAACACTTTTTATTCAATCTTTTTTATTTGTATTATTTTTTAGAGTTGTATTTCTCCATTCTCTTCTTCTTAAAAATATTCTTCTCTTGTTTATTTGTATTTTTCAGTCATAGAGTTGTAACACTATTTAATCAGTCTTGTTTATTTGTATTATTTTGTCTAGAGTTGTAATTATTTTTTCAATTTCCATTGATACAACATATATTTTCCTAACATCTAGTATCCCTAGATGTTTGAATAAATTTTGTGAGTGAAATTTCAATAAGAAGGGGATAGTCGTAATGTCCCAAATTTTCCATTAAGGCTATGTCTAGGTTACTATGTTAGGAGAGCGTAATCAGATTTATATGTGGAATTAACTGAATATATGGGTGATTGTGTGGTATAGATGATTTATATGGTAATGTGAATAGTTATGCATGTTTATGTGTACTAAATATGCTTGTGGGCCTGTTTTTGTAAATTGGGCCATATTGTAATTTTTGACTCGTTGAGGGTGTATTTGTAACATATATATATGCTTTATGAGTGAGACCACTGTATTGTGGAGATATATTTGAGATGTGTAGTCCAAGGTGATCCTAGTGAGCAAATTAGTGGAATAGTCACAACGAGGTTAAATACCTGGCTCAGGGTGAGCCTAGGGGTATTTTGATAATTTAGTACATTGATGTGGTTTATTGGGTATTGGGAATTTATTTGATGATTATTTGGGTACGTCAGAATTATTCGGAAATTTATAGGACTACTTGAGGTTTAGCGAGAAAATGGTGGCAAATGATGTTATCGCCCTTAGGGCCATTAAAGAGTAAGGCTGGAAGTTAGGGGAATTTGGTCTTTTAAAGGCAATGGATAGGCTTAGTCTTGGGCAGCCTTATCTATCTAGGGGCCTTAGGAAGTCTAGAAGCAATCCGAAAAAAAAATAGAGCATTTCTTCTCTCTCTCTCTCTCTCTCTCTCTTTCTCATTCCTTTCTCTCCCTTAAGGTTTGGATGGGATTTGAATCACTTTGGAGGAGTTGCTTGTGGCTAAGAATTTCTGGTTGCTGTGAGTACCTACAGCTAAGGGAGTTTGAATTTTCACTGAGGAATTCAGAGGTTTAATCGCTAAGGCTCGGGATTAGGGATCGTGCTCAGGATTGTCTTGTACTGTCAGCTCGGGACTCAAGTTAAGAAAACTGTCTGCGCTCGTAGAGCAGGGCATGCCCTGATTATCTGTGCTTATATTGTGCATAGTGTTATGTGTAAATGTATGTTACTATTATGTCATATATGTGTTTGTGCCAGAGCGGCAAAGGACAAGAGCGGCAAAGGTCGAGATCAGCGAAGGTCGGGATCGACATTAAGCATGTTGAATGCAGGCTGCCATGACAGAGCCATCTAAGGGTGTTTTCCTAACCCGCTCGGTTAAGACCGTGAACTTGGTGCCTTGTAACGTACCTTGACTGGCTTAGGCCGCTATTGTGAATTTTAATAGAAATTTGTGGATTTTCTACTGTGTTTGATTAGTTATGCATTTATTTAAATATATTATTATATGTTGTGTTGTGAAGTTTTCTTGATGGGCCTCGGCTCACTGGTGCACTATGGTCCAGGTAAGGGCAAGGAAAAGGTCGATCAACCATGAGTTGGAGGACATGGAGCGGTGCTTACATGTTTGGCCTACCTGGCCGCCACAATTAAGGTACATTTGAGGAGCATAGTATAATGTCGTATTTGTTGCTTAGGTCGACTGTATGGTGCCTTTTAAATTGTAAATATGTTTTAAACAATATTTTGTGATCCCAATGTAACTCTTTTACGATCATAATTAAAGTACAAATATTTTATATGAAAGTTTTTACTAAATGAGTCATTATGTTAATTTAATTACACTTTTGAGTCTAACACCTCGATTAGCGAGTCAAATACACATTTTAAAACCACATGGTAACAGTTCTACGGTAGTAGGGTGTAACTAATTTGCTCACTGAACACCCTTACAAGCACCATATGCCCCGCCACCACCACACTCAAAATTTCCTGATGACGTAATATTTTCTTATCAATTCATTATTGCATATATATTGGATAAGGTAAAAATAAATTAGTTTGTCTAAAAGGCTGACATTGATTGTTTTGTAATGTACAGATTAATTGCAAGTTGTATCTTGGTTCGACACAAAATATAGTTGTAGAGGGGAAACTTTTAAGTACTTGTTGCACAGAAATACATAGTGTTCAACTGCCTCCGTGAAATTATCGTGTGAGAGTTAAGGTAGCCATTTAAGAGAACGCTAGTTTATCGCATCTGCTTACAATGGAAGTCTATAACTTGGTTGGTCAACCAGCCAGGTACGAAGTTGGATGTCCACAACATTTGATCCTTGCTAATCAGAAAATTAAAGAGCCACTTCCACCCTCTACTCAACAAACAAGACAATCAAGGAAAAGAATAGAGGCATTGACACAGGAGCCTATAGAAGTGCCTATGACAAGAATGTTGAAATGTTTGTTGAAGTTTATTGATCGGTGGAAAAGTGATCAGGCGGTAGAAATCCCGATTGTAGAAAGGGTATTTGGATTCTCAAACGATGCTCGATTATTAAAAGAGGATATCCTCCAGTTTTTCAACTATGAGATGATTGGACAGACTAAGCTGACATTATATATGAGGTACAATGGTGTTTATAAATTTATAGTTTAATTAGTGTAACTTGAAATTTATTAGTTTATTGACTTTTTATATGTAGGGTGCTCGATGATTTAGTGCAAACGAAGGGGTTGAATCACGTGTATACTTTCATGTATCCTGCTTTAGTGGCCACTGGTGGAGGAACCAATGAAACACGACCTAAAAATCTATTCGAATGATTTTTGTAGATGGAGCTAGAGACACAATTTCTAATTTGTCCATGGAAAAACAAGTAAGTCAACTTAATTTTATATCCATATAATTTTTTTATTGATAAATATATTACACAAAAGTTGTAGCTTTCACTGGATGTTAGTATTGATTTAGCCACACAGTCATTCAGTGGCATTTTTGGATCCTGTAAATTCACATTTTAGTACAAAAATCAAGGAGATAATTATCGTGTAGTTATACATATTACTTAATGAATTTATGATTTCATCCGCACTCACATCTAGATAAATATTAATATTTTGTGCAGGCCATTAGATCAATATTATACACACACCGAGGACAAAAAGAGTCTATTAAACTAAAAGTTTGTGTTCCAAAAGTAAGTAAATCATTATGTATCTTATTAAAGATTTGGACATATTTTTATTACAATAACTTGCAAAATATGGTACTTACATTTGTATAACTATGTTGTAAGAGTGTCGAATCCAAACTGGGTCTACTGAGTCTAGCTATTACAATATGAAGTTTGCTAGAGATTTGATTTCACAGCCTAAACCTATGACCTACTTGAAAAATGAGGTATTATTTTACTCTTTGAATTTTATTGAAACGATCGCTTAAGATTTTATTTGGATGAATTAATTCTAACTTATTATTTTAAATATTTCTTAAATAATTTGAGAATACATCACCATATATGGCTGGAAAAAATCAACGAGATACGGGATGAGTGGACTGAATCAATTTTGGCGTATCTCACTTAGCAAATTAGCAAGTTTTGCGAGCAAACTTTAGTTTAAGTGTTTAATGCTTAGAAATTTAGAATACAATAGTTATAACTATATACATAGATTAACTTTGAAATCTGAATTACTTTTGTAGATTTTAATAACAAATGTTAACTATACAAATGTTTTATTGATTATGGTGTTTTTTATTTATGTTTACACTGCTGTTTTTCTACTTTTGCTGTTGTTTTTCTATTTTTGATGTTTTTTTTCTTTTTCTGCTGCTGTTTTTTTATCAAATAGGCCAAGGGAATTGGCATAAACATTTGTAATTTTCCTGGTTAAAAGATTATGTGGCAATTCTTAACTGACGCAAAAAATCACGTTTTTTAGCTTTTGTGGCAGTGGAGCACTGATGCAAACCATCCTGACATTCGCGTAAGTGGGGCACTGATGCAAACCTGGCATTTGTGTCAGTGTAGCACTAACACAAATGCCAGTGTCAGTGTAGCACTAACACAAATGCCAAGTTTGCATCAATGCGCCACTAATGCGAATACCAGCCTGGTTTCCATCATTGGGATTTCGCGTCACTTTTAAAACTGACATAAAAAGTCAATTGTGGAAGTGTGGAACTGATGCAAATAGCATTTTTTGTAGTAGTGTCTCACGCATGAAACTAAGAAATTCAAATTCAAAACATTCGAATCAGTTTCAACCAAGACACTACATTTTCTTTTATAGTTTTTTACACCGCAAGTATAGTTTTTCTAACTCCACTTTGGAAGCTTTCTTTGAAACATAACTCACTTAAATTTAAACAAGTCCACCATTTCCCAGTTCTATGGTTCACACGCCACCCTCCACTTGGTCTTCAACCAAGTAAATCTTTGATTCCTCAACACAAGCTTCTTATGCCACCTATTAAATAAATTTTGTAATATGCTTAAAAATTCAACTAGCTACTCTACATGCAATTTCAGCCATGCCTTGTAATTAAAATATCTAGGACATAAATTAATGCCACATGCGTACAACATTTACCACCAAGAACATGTGTACCTCTTTTATTAATTCTTTATTTTTCTTAAGAAAAACTATACACTAATTTAATCACATGTTTCTAACTTCCATTGAATAAATGCAATTTTATAAGTAATAACCCCAACAATTATAATTATCCAAATTACAATTATTTTCTATATCATAAAATCATAGCCTATAATAAAAATACTTCTAAAGCAATCTTTCTAATTCCACCACTCAAGTATAAACTATAGTATAAAATAATATAACATCATATTTAAGGAGTTTCTAAATGTAATGACCCAACTAATTCTAGACTTTGGATCATTAAAACTGCTTATACATAGACACTATTCTTAAGAAAATATACACACGAAACATTTATAACTTTATAAAATTAACTATAAAGTAAATGTTGAAATACATACAATTCGGGGTATGATATGGGATCCTATTGTTTGAAAATAAAACATAACTTAAATCTTAAAATTTGTTACAAAATCAAATGCGGAAAATACATAGAGAACATAATTAAAATGACTAAAAACAACGTCATCCTCGAATCGTTCATGCAGTCCACTGAATCAATTCTCCCTCAATACACAATCCCAAGCTGCCAAGAATCTTTCCGCTGCCATAACTATTTTCCTGCACATATAAAAATAAAGTGAAATTCCATTTTGTAGTAATTACCAAATTAATTAAACCATGTGAATTAATTAAAGTGCGGAATGGTAATTAACTGTTTACACAGATTACAGTTCTGTCGGGACAGAATCCAAACTTGTCACGACAGAAACTGAACACAATAAAAAGACAGTGCAAAATAATAAAGAACACAACGAATTTTTACAAGGTTCAGAAACCCTTTCGGATAACCTACTCCTTGGTGCCACGCCCAGAGAATAAAACCAATTAATAAAGAATCACAAGTACAAAAACATTGACTTAAACAAAACAAGACTCCCTCTTGAGATTTGCCGCAACTTGTTGTACTTCTCTTCACTAATCTGATCTTGATTGAAACGCTCAACCACTTGAACTCCCTTCAATGGCCAGCGAGTGCTTGCATCCTCCCGACGCAAGGCTTGTAAAAATCTTCTCCCAAAGACTATAAACGTTGTGTTCAAATTACAATGTGTATTCACTCATGAACATGGTATAAACTCACCACTAAAAACTAAACACACATACAAGATCACATGAATACTTATGATCTTGAATACAAAGAGGAACTCTCACAAATATTACAATAAAGCTCACGAATAATGCACCAAAGAGTTCAATTTTCTCACTGCCTTTAGAGCCCTATTTATAGAGTCCTTTTTCGTGCTCACAAAGGCTGAGAAAGAATTCTTCTAATAAAGGCAAGAATCATAGAAGTTATTCTTGATTGTCAAAGAGTTGCCTTATTTAGAAAATGCTGATCCGACAGATGTGATATCAGTGGGGACAGCTCAGACCTGTGTCGGATCAAAACAAGCTAAAAATGGAAACAATAATTAATGACATTAAGAACCAGTTTCCTTATTGCAATCCTTGAGCTGCACGAAAATATATCAGCAAATAATCCAAAAACAACTTTGGGTAAGTACTGAATATTTGCAATATACTTTGTTTCCTTTATAAACAAAATGAGACAATATATGCTAAATAGGGAAGCACATTATTGACCAAAATTCACACAAAAGGAAAGTGGATTTCCGAAATTTGAAATAAAGGAAACCAAACAATTCCGAAAATTATAATAAAGGAAAACAATTATTTCCGAAAATTATAATAAAAGGAAAACAATTATTTCCGAAAATTATAATAAAAGGAAACAATAAAATCAACCAATTTATCTTTTAAGAAAAAATATATTTCTATAAAAATGCCAATTATAGGATTTACATAAAGGAATGAGCCTAATGCCCAGTAAAGAAAATCTACTAAAAGCATATAAACATAAACATAAACTATAAACATATGACTATAAAGATGTATACCATAGAGGACTATAATATTAATGGTCATCAAGATATGTGATAAACCATATACATCCTCTGTTTTATATCTGAGGTAGGTTAGATCACATGATAGTATATGATAACCCATCTAGGTCCCCTGTCTAATAACTGAGGTAGGGTAAATCATAACTTTAAACATAAAAAAAATGATAAACACTAGGGCTTGCTAACTAAGCAACTATGAGCCCTAGATATAAACATAACACAATGTATTTTGAACATATCATATTACACATAACATAACACATAAGCATATAGAAACTCTCCTATTTTCCTTACCAATACCGGGATGTGAGAACAAGGACGAGATTTTGGAACACTCCTAAAACCAACAATAGAAAGGTGAGTATTTCTAAAAGAAAGAGATGAAAAGAAATGAACTAAAACCACTGAGAAGAAGAGCTTACCAAAAAGAAACCTCAAGTTCAAAGAACTTAAAATCCTAACCAAGAATGGAAAATATTGACTTAGGATTTGAGTAGAGAAAACTATAAGAAACTGATGAAACATATAAAATGAACTAGGAATAGGAATACCTTTAAATGCACTAGAACTGAACTACACCTTGGTATCAAAAAAACACACTATTAACCTTACTTCCCAAGTGTTTAATAAGCTTAAGATGATAAAGCTTATAACCCCAACCCAAGTGTTTAACACTCTAAAGTAAACCTAGAAGCTTGAAGGCTCTGAAATCAGCTTGAAGAATGAAAGAAATGGCTGGGTACTAGGTCCTATTTATAGAGTTCAAGAATGAAAAGATCTTCTTTTAGCTTGAATAAAAATAATGAATATTTAATTGAAAAACATTTGAATATTCGTTTAGTAGAGGCTTAAGACTCGGTCAAAGATTCAGAGGCTTGCTAAGAGGTTAAGGATTAAAATGAGCTAGGTTTCAAAAATATTTGAAAATCTTGCCCTAGCGCCGATATATCGCCTGGGCTTATATTCCTGAGGCTCGTCGAAGCGTTCGTGCGAAGTTACATGTTTTTCATATTCCCTGACTGGCGATATATTGCCCCTAGAGCTGCGATATATCGGCATACGCTGAAATATTATACACGTAATTGCACTTTTTCAGCCTAATTTGAATTGAGTAAACAACTTTGACTAAGTCATATAACGATTTTAAAGCGGCTGGCAGATTTTGGGGATTTCAAATATTTCTCTTATAAAACTATTCCTCAAAAATACTTTAATTTCTCAATAAGTATGCACATGACAAGTGTCATGATCTTATTAGTTCTATCTAAACCTTATAGTATAATAAATATCATCTTCATAATCAGCTATATTAATCAAACCTTATGTTATAATTAATATTCTTAAACTATAGGTTAAACTTATAAAATCTATAAGTGTTGCTACGAGTGTTCAACTAAGTCCTGGCTTGAACCAAAATCCACAGTAATAAACATACTATAACTTACTACTAGCTATTACTACTACCACTACTATCTAACTAGCTAAGTAAAATTCTTGGACTTTACAATAAAAAAATAATAACCTTGGTTATTACAATCTTTCTCCCTTAAAGAAATTTCGTCCTCAAAATTTTACTTGCCAAAGATCTCGGGGTATTGTTCCCTCATGTCTGCCTCCAGCTCCCATGCTGCTTCTTTCTCATTTCTATGGCTCCACAAGATTTTGACTGTAGGGATACTCTTTGATATCAAATCCTTAGTTCCCCGTTCTAGAAAGCGTACTGGTCGTTCTTCATAACTCAAATCCTGCTTCAGCTCTAGAGCCTCGTAATTTAGGACATGAGACGGATCATGCACATAGTTTCTCAGCATAGAGATACGGAACACATTATGCATGTCAGCTAACGATGGCAGTAAGGCCAACATATATGCTACTTGTCCAACTTTGTCCAATATTTCAAAAGGACCAATAAATCTCATGCTTAACTTCCATTCTTTAAAAAATGCATAATCCCTTTCATTGATGATACTTGTAAAAATACATGATCACCTTATGCAAACTCAACATCTTGCCTCTTACGGTCAACATAACTTTTCTGGCAGCTTTGAGCGCTTTCGTTGCTTCTCTTACAACTTTTGGGCCTAACTATTGCCTTTCACCAACCTCGTCCCATTGAAGTGGTGATGAGCACTTTTGTCCGTAAAGAATTTCATAAGGTGCCATGCCTATCGTGGTCTGATAGCGATTATTGTAAGAGAACTCTATCAACGATAAATGTTTGCTCCATGACCATGAGAAGTCTAAAACGAATGCCCTCATAAGGTCTTCCAAAATTGGAATGGTGCGTTCTGATTGACCATTTGTCTAAGGGTGAAATGTCGTACTTAACTTCAACTTAGTGCCCACGCCCATGTGGTGACTTCTGATTCATTGAGTTGAGCCAAGCCGAGCTCAAGTCAAGTCGCCTACCCAAGTTCCTCTGCAAATGTGGCACATGTCCACAAGTCGAACCGCCTGACATGTCTGATGCCTCCCTGCCATGTTGCCTGCCAAGCCAACACGCATCCCCACTCTACCTACCGCCTCGCCTAACGCACCTGTCGAAGCCCTGCACTCACAACATGTGGCCCACATTGCCCCCTATTTTTCCTGCGCATCCTTTAAGCTTGTGACAACTGTCCACAAATGTCCCCCTCTTCTCCCACTTTTCTCCAATTTTGCAGCCATTTCTCCACTTCCTAATGCACAAAAATAAAAATTTTGGGATCAAATGTTCACTATAAATAGGACACAAAACTATTGTAAAGGACATCAAATTTTAGAGAGAAAAATACACTTAGTCATTTTATTTTTTTTCTTATTTCTAGTTTAGTTTTGCTTGTTATAGGTAACAAAAAAATGAGTGAACTATTTTAGAAATATTGGTGAGGTTAGAGTGTAGTTTTTGTACTTCTCATTCTTAATAGTGATATTGATTGTTTTTAGTGCTTCATCTCCATATCTCATTAATTATTTTGTTTCTCATCTTTTTAATTTATTTTCTTCAATTAGTTAGCATCTTTAACATAAGCTTTTTCTCTTTGAAACTATTCATGCGCTTTAAGTAATTACCTTGACTCAGGTCTTTTGGAAGAAACGGGGGCTTAGCCCTTTATTTGGCTGAATAATTCAACCCAAAAACCGATTTCAAGTTTTAACCAGACTAAGGCGCCCCCGCACATTCTACAAAACTTCCGGAAACTATGTGTTCAGTGCGCCACACATATGCGAAAACTAAAATTGCGAAATCTACATCTATTGCCTATTAAATAAAGTATCAAGTGAATTATGCGAGAAGACAGCAAGTTTAAAAAGAACCACGAAGGTTAGACAAAGATAATCCTATATAGGGGAATTCGAATTCTTTATAGGAAAAAAGTTCAGTCATGCTTTTCTTATGTAACTTAGATTTTTAATTTATTTTAGTATATTTGTTATATTGTATATCTTTTACTGGATTCTACCGTTGTAGGTATTTTCTCGCTCGTTGATATATAATATGACATGCTATGAAATTAAAAGATCCAATTTAATCTAGATCAATTAATTTGTGCTTTTAACATATATATCTTCCAGTTACAATTAATGGTGTATAACTGCAACTGTGTTTTAATAGTAATGTTAGAATAAGATTTACAACATTGCATCTCTACCTCGCCATACTCTTTATCTGATCAATTTCTTCAATGTATCCATTTAATTTCACAAAAATCCATCCCTTCAATTTTTATCTAATACTTAGTTGTGTTTTGCCTCTCTGTGGATACAACATAGCATGTTTACTACTACATCCGCAAGGTAAATTATTGGGAGATATCAGCACACTGTATACTTTCCTAGAATTTAGAGGTAAACATCAATCCCCTATCATAGGCTATTGACTTTGGAACTCCATGCAGTCTCACTATCTCTGCCACATAAATCTCTGCGTAATACATCGCGTTGTAAATGCTTCGGACTGACAAGAAGTGTGGTGACTTTGTAAGTCTATCTATAATCACAAAAATAGAGTCGTGCTGCTTGGTTTTTCTGGGTATTCCCATTACAAAATTCATTGCTATATCTTCCCATTTCCACTCGGGAATCTCCAATGGTTGTAACATTTTGGCGGGTCTCTAATGTTCGGCTTTAACTTGTTGGCATGTAAGGCACTTAGGTAAGAACTCTACTATGTCTATTTTCAATCCTGACCACCAGTACATTGCCTTGACATTGTTGTACATTTCGGTTGACCCTAGATGAAGCGAATATAGAGTGGTATGCACCTGTTAAATTATATTGCTCTTCAACTCTACCTTGTTTTGCCCACACACTCATTTCCTATATAGCAGTATACCCTCTTTTGACATTGAGAAATCCATATTTTCTGAGTTCTACAGTAATGCCCTTTTCTTGAGAAGAAACTCATCTCATTGTTGTTCCTCCTTAATTTCTTCCAGAAGTGTAGACTTTATTGTGAGTTCAGCTAATCGTCCCGTTATCAGCTCAATTTCGTATTTCATAATATCTTGCTTTAAAGATTACGTTATTCCCATAAGTAGAGATACACTTCCATAACTTCGTCTACGGAGAGTGTCTGCCACAACGTTGCCCTTCCTAGGTGATATAAATCTCACAATCATAGTCTTTCACCAACTCCAGCCATCTTCTCTGCCTCATGTTGAGCTCTTTTTGTGTAAAGAAGTACTTTAGGCTTTTGTGGTCTGCGCAGAGTTCACACTTCTCTCCATATAGTTAGTGTCTCTAAATCTTTATTGCAAAGACCACAACTACCAATTCTAAGTCATGGGTTTGATAGTTGTCCCGAGAAATAGGCAACAACTTTTCCATTCTACATCAACACACATCCTAGTCCTTGTTTTGATGCATCGCAGTATACTACAAACATATTATTATTATTATTAGGGACACATGGGACTGGTGTCGATATGAGTTTTTCTTTCAACGTCTGGAAAGTCTCTTCACATTTTTTTGTCCATGTGAATTTTTGTTGTTTCTGCATTAAATTTGTTAAGGGTGTAGCTATCTTGGAGAACCCTTCAACAAGCCTTCTTTAATACCCTGCTAAGCCTAGGAAACTCCTCACCTCAGTGGCGCTCTTGGGATTGGGCCAGTCTTTAACTTCTTTTATCTTAGCAGGGTCTACTTCCACTCCATCCTTAAACACAATGTGACCTAGAAATGACACCTTTTCCAACCATAATTCATACTTCTTGAATTTGGCGTATTGTTAGTGATTCTTAAGTCGCTCCAATGTTGGACGAAGGTGTTCCTCATGCTCAGCTTTCATTTTTTAGTAGATCAGAATATTTTCTATGAACACTACTACAAACTTATCCAAATAGTCTTTCAAAACTTGGTTCATTAGGTCCATCAATGTTGTTGGCTTGTTTGTTAGGCCAAAAGACATCACCAAATTTTTTTAGTGTCCATATCTCTTCCTGAAAGTCGTCTTTGGAATATCATCTTCATGCACCCTTAGTTGGTGATGCCATGACGACAGATCTATTTTTGTAAACACCATGGACCCTTATAGTTGATCAAAAAGATCGTCTATGCGGGGCAAAGGGTATTTGTTAATCGTCACCTTGTGGAGTTCTCGGTAGTCTATACACATTCTCATACTCTCGTCCTCCTTCTTGACGAAAAGTACTAGCGCACCTAAAGGTTAATAACCAAGTTTGATGAAACCTTTGCCTAATAGCTTCTGAAGTTGTATCTTCAACTCCTTTAATTTTGTACGCACCATTCAGTAAGGAGCCTTTGAGATTGGTGTCGTCCCTGGTGCCAATTCTATTACAAACTTAATTTTCCTATTCAGAGGTAATCACGGTAGATCCTCGGTAAATACCTCAAGGAATTCACAAACAATGTGAACATTTTCTGATTTCATTTGCGTCTCCCGTGATTTATCTACAATGCTGGGTAAAAACGCTAGGTATCCTCCATTAATCAATTTTTGAGCCTTAAGAACCAAGATTAAGGGTATGCGGGTTCGAGACATGTCTCCTTTGAAAGTGAACTACCGCCCATCTTCTGTTCTAAAATTCACTTTCATACATTTACGGTTTATTATCGTTCGTGTCTTCCCAAACCATCCATGCCTAATATCAAGTCATAATCCTTAACGTCGAGTTCGATTAAGTCTACTGGTAAATCTTTGCCTTCGACTCTAACTTTCACGTTGCACACTCCTCTACTAGATAGCATCACCTCCCCCGAGGGTAATTCCGTAACAAACTTAACTCTAAATAATTAGTAAGGTTTGTCTAGGCTATCTATCATTTTCATGGAGATAAAGGAATTCCTAGCTCGTAAACCAAATAGTACATTGAATAGTTTACTAGAGATAATAATCTAACCTGTTACCACCATATTGTTGGTTTCTGCCTCTCCCCTTCTAAGATCAAAAACTCTATCTTGAACGAGCTTGTCATCCTTTTTCTGCTCCTTTAACTTTGGCCAGTCCTTATTAATATGTCCCTCTTGCCCACAATTAAAACAACTCTTTGTTTTAAACCTGTACTCGCCTAGATGCTTCCTCTTGCATGTAGGGAATTGGAGATATTCAACATATGGTTTCTTACTTTCGTTGCCTTCCAGTACTATTTTTCTTTTCTTATCGGCCCCTTAAGTTGGCCACTGACATGTTTTCTTTTATTGTCATTTTGCTCACTGTTACCCTTTTTAGCATCCCTTCTAGTTGCATTCTCTTTCCAGATTCTTTCCTCTGTCTCATCATCCTCCAGGGTTATTTCTAATGTCTCCGCATAGGTGGTTATTCCCCGTATAAACTTGATATCTCGAGCTATCATGGGTTTCAGTCCCCTCACAAATCTTTGAATTCTCAGTGTCTTTGTGGGTACTGTATCCAATACGAACTTGGCCAGACGATCGAATTTTCTGGCATACTCAGTCACAGTCGAGTTCATCAGAGTGAGTGTGATGAATTCATCCACCTGAGTGGCGAGAATTGCAGGACTGTAGTATTTCTTATTGAAAAATTTGACAAAATCATCCCAAGTCATGGTAACTACGTATCTGGTCTGTCTCACCACATCCCACCAAATACGGGTGTCCTTTTTTAGCAGATATGAAGTGCATGAGACTCTATCCTCATTTCCCAGTCTCTTATGTTCCAGGATAGATTCCACTGATCATAGCTATTCTTCCGCTTCTACTGGGTCGAATCCACTATCAAAGATAGGTGGTTGTTGCTTTCTGGATCACTCATATACTACCCCATAACGAGGCTCAACCATTTGCATGAACTGTATCAGGGGTATAATAGGTTGCGCTACTTGTTGTTGTTGGCTCTAATTCAATTGTTGTTGATGTAACTCCTCCTCCCTTCTTCTAAGTTTAGCTATGATACAGGCATTTTTACTTTGCAAGTTGACTCTAGTAGTTGCAACTGCGAGTTGTTCTGTTGCCTCTGTGACTGTTGGCGCTTCGTGTACTTCAGGGCTTTAGGTATGTCAAGAAATTCTTCTTGTTACGGGGAAGCAGCCTTTCTCCTTTACAAACCACAACCTCGACCCTTACTGCGACCACAACCTTGTCCATTTAATCTAGTTGAACTTCTGGGTTCGGAGTCCATAAGTTTCTCCTGTTTCCAA